>NC_079905.1:22255072-22344681 GCF_024868665.1 Triplophysa rosa | reverse complement strand
GAGAGAGGAGGCAGCTTGGTCCGCCGCAATGTAAGCTCTCGACACCAGAGATGCCGAGACACCACATGCTTTGGACGGGAGTCTAGGTCGAACCCTCCCAAGTGGCCGCCACCTACGGGCACGAGTGCACCGCGGCGGCATACTCCACCTGGGGGACACCGACGCATCCTCCAGCTGTCTCAACCTCGAGGGAAGAGAGGGTGACAGAACTTTGTTTGACGTGAAACGTGCTGGGAAGGGGCGTTTCAGGTCTTACAAAGTTCCTCATGCACTTCCGGTAAACACGGCACTGGGGGCGGGCGCGGCTTGGAGTCGTGCTCAAACCCGAGGCACCATGTAGCCAGCCGCGAGCGCCGGGAGAGGCAGTGCGGGCACTGCAACCCAACACTCATGGCGGCCCGGGAAAGCATGGCTGACATCTCGACATCCGCTTTTTCCTGGGCTCGACCGGAGTCGGATGGCAGTACGTCACCCCCCGATGCTGCAAGAGAATCTCATCATCACACATCGTGTCCGAATACGTGATTGAGGAATAAGACGGCGGACCGTCTTTTTTGAGGAACGGTCAGACGAGCGAAACGAGGTGTGAACGGTCCGTGAGCCGTGGCTGCCGGATTATCGCTCACAGTAATCCTCATATCACCCTCGCTGCTTGCCATAGCGGACGGCAGGGCCGTAGTCCTGCCGCCACGGGGGAGCAAACGAGGTGGTGGCTGAGTCCCGTGGGAACACAGCCACCTGTGACGCAACGTCTGAATCGTCACCGCCCGCAGTGCGGGCAGGACGTATCCACAACGTCTGCCCCAGCGTACTGGAAGCAGGCATCATGTCCGTCCCCCTCCTCGATGAGTGTGTTGCACCCATGAGAACAGCGGGACAAGCCACGCTGGAGAAATTTGCTCTTTTAGAAAGGAAATTTGCTCGAACACCTCCGGAACTGCCGAGACGCCCAGGGGAGAGTCACTGCAGGTAGGCACCGTCCGCTGTCCACGTCGTAGATTCCAGCAGAAAAATGATCACCAAAGATCGTAGAGAAGCTCATCAGATGCGTAGGCTCTGAAGAACAAAAGGTGAATAAATGAGCACGCCGGCTTCCCTCTTATACCCGGACATCCGGGGAGGAGCCCGGCATGCAAATTTCATTCGGCAATTTTCATTGGCCTTTTCTAAATACTCAGAAGATGATAGGTTCTCAAGACAAACCCCATTCTGTCGGTTCGACACAACGTCGAGAGATCGACAGAAAGGGAACACAGACTTTTACTAATAATGGCAAAACAAAACCCACGAGGGGGTAAAATAACAAAGATATAAACAGGACAGGTAAACAGGAACAAAGACTAACTACACTAAAAATAACATTTACCATATATTACAAAAGACTAAACTACACTAACAAGACAAAAACTCACCCACATGAAACAAGTGACAGATAACAACCCAGCTAACACAATGTGTCCTCACAACGTCGCCAGTTCATCTTCATTTGGTCACCGAGACATTACTTTGTGACCACGTTCTGAGGACGTCTTGGCAACGTTCCATTTATTATAATTTTTGCTTACGTTCCAGAAACGTTCTAGCCACGTCCTCAAATTACGTGGTGAATTAATCCCATGGGGAACGTTGTAGCGACATGATGTACTGGTCATCAGATAACAGGGACACTGGTCATTTGATTAATGAATCTGGTCATTTTTGCTAATGTACCAGAAACGTCCTAGCAACGTCCTCAAATTACGTCATGAATTAATACCATGGAGAACGTTGTAGCGACGTGATGTACTGGTCTTCAGATAGCCTGGACACTGGTCATTTTTGCTTACGTTCCAGAAACGTCTGAGCCACGTCCTCAAATAACGTTGTGAATTGATCCCGTTGAGAACGTTGTAGCGACGTGATGTACTCGTCTTCAGATGACCTGGACACTGGTCAATTGATAAATGAATCTGGTCATTTCTGTTTATTATGTTATTGTATGGAAAATTTATGATCAGAGTAAAATCTGTTATAATGTCAAGATGAATGCTATTAATCTGACTTCTGACAGCTATTAAACTGGAGTTTAATTCAATACCATAATCACAACTATTTATTTTGTGCGCGCGCGTCTGATATGTGCGTGCTCGTCTCCAGCACGCACTCGACTTCTTTGTGTCATGACTCTGCTTCATCATGTCATGTCTATTCTTGGTCTTGTTGCAGAGTCATGGCAAAGCCTTAGGTTTTATGTGGAGAGAGTCATTTAGACCCTTTTGGCCTTCGGTACTCTCTCTGGTCCTTGTCTGTTTTCCCGCCCTTTTGTATCCCTGTTATTGGTTGTTAATTAGTTCATGTCCCGCACCTGTTCCCTCTTGATTTTCTCCCCTTTAAATAGTCCTCATGTTTCATTGTCCTGTGTTGGTCATTGTGATTGCTGTCTCTGTTTATACCGCTGTGCCTTGTGCTGTTTTTGTTACCTGACTCCTGCTCCTGCTCCTGCTCCTGCACCTGCTCCTGCTCCTGATCCTTCAGTAAGTCTAGTTAGTGTTAGTTCATTGTAGTTTTGTCTAGTGTTGTACTAAGTTTTTGTTAGTTTAGTCTAGTCAGTTTATGTTCCTGTTTATCCTTTGTTACTGTTTTACCCCCACGTGGGTTCTTGTTTTGTGTTTTATCTTTTGTTAAATAAAGTCCTTGTTAACCCCTTCATTCCCCGCTGCCTGCAATTGGGTTCTTCCCCTGCTGTTCGTGACACTTTGTTCTGCAAAGATCCGCACGCTTTCATCATTTAAACGTTAACGGTCATTTCTTTTACCTCACTGCCTGATTTTACTTTAGCGGTTTATTAATATTCTTACTTTCTTTACTTTCTACCTTACAGATGTGAGAGTAAACACATATTTTAGTGATTTTCGATCGATTTGGCGCGTTGAAATGAACGGACCCTGACGTTTGTGAGTGTGACTAAAGCTTTTGATTGTTGTTTCTAGAAACGGGCAACCTGCTAAACTTATGTGGTAAGACAAGAATATAATGTTAAACCTAAACATAATGTTTATTCTTCTCTGTCAAAAAATATCTGCTTTAAATCCTCTATATTGTGTTGAAGTCTTTGATTATTTATGTCATTTACATCAGTATCTAAATAAAATATCTGATTGTGATGTACAGTACTGTTGAGTTTTATTTATCGTTATACTGTGTTTTATACATATTTGAATAGATAATTACTCCAATTATGCATAAAATGTAATCTTTAACGCACAGATTAAATCACAAATTAATTTAATCCTCCATGTGAGGGATGATAATTGATTAAATTAAATAAAAAGATTTTAACAACGTGATTGTTTGGTCGTAAGGACGTGCTCATCACGTCCCAGAAACGTTATTCGGTACGTCGCTGCGACGAATATGGTACATTCCAGGTATGTCTTCAGGAGGTTATCACCATGTCCCAACAACGTCCAATGTTACGTCGTCACGGCGAATATGGGAATCACAAAGTTAAGTCACTGGAACGTTATTATGGTACGTCGTGGCAACGACTATGGTCCGGTCCAGGTACATCCTCACAACGTAATTGTGTTGGCTGGGCATGGTTTTACTACACTAACCATGTTTTTTTTTCTCACTGTAGTAAAACCATGTTTAATTTTCGTAAGGGATTGTCAATGTAGCTGACCAGCACACGTATTTAAACTAAACCAAAGGATTCTATGACGATTAGTGATTTCAGGGCACTAAAGCAGCTCGGGATGATTCTTTTCCATCACTTGCGCTTCAAAACTAGCTGGTCTGACCTCTGCAAGTGCACAAATCACTTTTGCTCCACACATCACACAGATGTGAGAGAGTGTGTGAACTTGTGTCAGAGACTCGCAGCAGCAGATTCAAGCACTTGTAGTTGTGTTCTGGTGTTTGTGTTAGAAAGATGTCCAAGAATAAAACCTTTCATTTGTGAGAAAATATTTGACGAGCATTCATCTCTCACTGCATGAATTCCCATAAACTGGTCTGTGAACGCTTGCTTTTGGTGCAGGTGTGTGAATGTGTCTTGCGCCATATTTACTGCACGAGTATCTCAGTTTGTGATTTGTACAACTGGATTTGTGCACTTGCACTGAAGGATTCAAGAAGGCCTAACTGTTGTGTTGTGTTTGCGGGAGAGAGAAAAAATCTACAAGTTTGCAACTTCAAATTTTGACTCCAAATTTACTGATATACATGTGTGGCCGACCCACACTCACAGGCGCTCAGTTGTTTTGCACCAAAAATAGCTTCATACTGGGGGTACGCTATTACGTCGTGTGATGTTAACATTTAAGCTAGCTAGTTGGTGAGAGAAAATGGCACTATCTTGACTTAAACTGAGACATGTATTCAATAAGTTTATAATAAACTGAAAACAATCAGGCTTACTAGACACATTTTATGTCAGAGCGGGATCTGAGCGGCATTTGGTTTACCGGTGAGCGTGAGTGTTTGCTTGGTCCGTGAGCGACTGAGCGAAGCGCACAGTCATTGAGCGAAATATTCATAGTAGGCTGAAAAAGAGCAGTTATGTTTCAGTCCGACATTCTGTTAGATTACAGCCAATATTTTTAGTGCCTAAAGAGTAATTGTATAACTGAAAAGTATATCTGATTTTCGTTACTTTATTTCCGTGAACATATAGCTGCCATAGTGCAACGTTCAAAATAAACGCACAAAAGATGAAATGCACTATGAAAGAACACCTTTATTATTACTGGGAATAAAATAAAAGAAACAGGCTCTAAAGAAAAATAGGGGAAATGCTGTCTTAAAACGTCAAATCTCAATCGTTACAGCATTTTAGAATGCACTTTTAGAAACTTGGACAAAGTAGCTGCGTTCGAAGGCTCCATGCGTCCTCCGGAGATCACATTTATCATCGAGGTTTATTCAGGTTTTATTTCAGAAACTGTTACATTGGGTAAGTGACACAATGTCTTCATAAGAGAAATACATATAAATGTTATAATGTTTTTTTTAACTGAAACGATCCTGTATCAAACCTCTTGTCGCCCGCGCACCTCCGCAAATGGACTAGGCGTTTGTAGTTGACGCGCATGCCGTTGCGCTATTATTCAGGCTTCAGGCTCATGCGGTGTACATGGGACAAGAATCCAGCAGCAAAAAAGTAAATCACCAAGAGGGCTGAGCGAGCGGAGCGGAATTTTCAGAAAGGCGCTCTCCGCACCACGAGAAATATTAACGCTCTCGCTCTGCTCACATGCTCTGCTGGCGAGGGCCAGATACTATTGCTGGCCGGCCAGTTTTGGCCTGCAGGCTGCCTGTTGCCGACCCCTGACATACACATTCACATAGCAACTTGTCTTCCAACCCATATGAAAGAATAAGTTGTTTGTCACCTCCCTTAAATGCACCCAGAGGAGTTTTTGCTAAATTTCCGGCAGCAGATGCCACAGAAACGTATTCTTCCGTGTGATCATGTGAAATTCCTGTAGCTCAATTGGTAGAGCATTACATTGTCTTCACAGGGAACACATATACTGATAAAATCTATACCTTGAATTTACTGTCCATAAATCCTAATACATATCCTGTGGAAGTCCTACTGGCCTAATCCAATACGTCTGTCAATTGGGTAAACGTAAAAGCTGTTTTTGCGAAATATTAGAAACATGGTGGCAGTGTTGTAACAAAGTAAAAATACGTTTTAAGTATTTTTTGGGAGTATCTGTACTTTACTTGAGTCTTTATATTTCTGTAGACTTTTACTCTGAAACATTTCCCCTAAGCATGTTCGTTACTACAAAATAAAAGCATAGCAACTGAAATAGACAAGTCGGTGATCCGGTCACCATGACAAGGCTGAACCAATCATTGGTTAAAGCTCAATGTGCAAGTGCAAAAAGGTGCTCTCTGCAGTTAATTTCAACACAAGGTTTTAATGTACTGCTGCTTTTAAAGATAAACAGCAAATTTTTGAGTTTCAACGAATTATCAAATGACTGGGTTGTTACTGTGAGGGAAATGCAAGGAAAGAAAGAAGGGCTAGACAGATCTATTCTGATTTTTTTCCAAGTTGTTCTCTTAGAGGGATTATATTGGGTGTGGAAGGGAACTATCCTCTTATAAAGTAACAAGTTATAACGTAAAGTTATAAAGATGTGGTTTCTGAACTTGTATTTTTATAGTTTAGCAATTTGGTAACATGTTGTTCCAGATAAAACTACTGAGCTTGAGACAGAGCTTTTTCAAAGTTGTACATTTCTATGTAAGCACCATTTTTTTACTTTATGCTAAAAAAAATATTAACAACATTTGCTTCAACTTTACTTTACATACTTAAGTAGATTTAATATAAAAAGTACTTTTGATACTTAAGTACAATATTTATCTGATACTTAATGTGCACGGGATATTAACATTTACTCCAGTGCAACACATCTTTCCCCATGGACTTTTATTAGAGTGAATTGCTACAAATACAAATTGTCGACAATGTGTCACAGATGTTGTACATATAGGTTTGATTGTAGTAAACATTCCTTCAACAGGACATATTTGGTTGCTAAAAGATTTTCAACAATTCTTGGTTTATCTTGACACTGTGGTTGTCAGGAGAAAGAGACAAAGATAAAAAAATGCATGGCAAACAGGGGAGCTGTTGGATTTTAGCTCACCTAATAAGCCATTAGACACACAGAGAGGCTTTTGAAGTAAGAAGAGAGATGAGGTGAGCATGTCTACAGAGACTGACTATGAAGAGGTCTTCAATCTTCATTATCTCTCTCTGTAGATCAGTCACACACTACAAAGAAGCGTTCCCACATCAATTTACACGCTCATTTGATTACTGCTGTTTGATCTGCTTCCTTTCTCCAGCTTTAACAAACTTTCACAACAGTTATCTGCTGAAACTTTATCGCACATCTTTCACCAACAGCTCACTTTACACTAGAAGACCTTTAAGATAGTTTTAATGTCCAAGTCTCAAATCTAAAAGTCTTGGAAGCAACTTTTACTCCCAGGCTTCCTTATCTACTATTGCTAAATTGTTTCTGCTTAGGTTTTTCTACAGCTTACATCAAGACAGGCACTTGTATGTATCCCTAAAACAATTATATAGGTATAATATTATTTAGATAATGTATTATTATAGACGGAATAGATGATTGGGTAAGATGCTAACTTTAGCCTGCTAGCACTGAAATCATGATCCCACACTCTATGCGAATCGCCGTCTTGGATCAATTCCAATTAAATCGTGTCTCATTCACCTGTAGCCAGGTTTCCATTACAGTTTTAACAATGTTTTCTAAAGTCGATTAAAAAAGTATTGCGGAATGACTGCGTTTCCATTAAACGATGTTATTCGATTAAAGTGTATTTTGTTTCTTCTCACGATAAGTCATTCTGGCCGTACTTCTTTGTGCGTTTTATGGCAGGTTGCGAACCAACTTTAATACATAGTGCCACCTACTCTGATGAAAGAGTGAAGAGAAATGTCTATATTTCCTTATATATTTTCATATTACCTCACTGTTCCTAATAAATCTCCATATTACATTTGGGCCATCATATAAGATATAACTTAATGTGAATTCCTTACATCCTATCTTTCCAAATGTTCTGCCAAAACATGGTCATGTGATTTTTTTGTACGCCACGTGATTTGTAGTTTTGCGAAATATGCCTGTATTGCCTGAAAAGGCACTTCATGCGAGCGTGAGTTTTTGCGAAATTGACGTGTTTCCATTGGGAGTATTTTCAATGCGCTATTTCAATTTGCGCATTTTGAAGTGTAATGAAAACGCAGCTAGTGAGAACATGTTACGGTACAAAGTAAATAACATTACTACAATAGCGAAAACCGTATCGTGTCGAGGCTTCAAAACATTCCGACACACGTCTCCACGGTGACACCTAGTGGTCATTTGCGCGTGTTGCTCTAAGGCACTTATATAACAACGATTTAGACAATCGCATTACACGAATAAAACGCATTACAATCTTCACATTATTCTAGGTGTTATTTAAGATAGTGTTTCTCTATTAGGTTTTTTATTTCGAGTTTTTAGTACCCTTAAGAACAGCAGATGTTGTGGCTACACATATGCCCATCCAGTAAATGAAGGTGGTAGGAGTGCATGTTTCAACATTGATAAGTGTTATGATTTGCCATCACACACACCTTTGACTTCTTACTGCACTCATCTTGTATGTTGGATAATTTGGCATTTGACATACATTAGTATATATATATATATATATATATATATATATATCAATAACACAACAGATGGCTCTGTTTTTTTAGTAAAATTTGGCTAGATTTTACATTAAGTGATACTTATGCCGAGATGATCATTACAAACATGGTTATTTTTTATTTCTTGATTTACAGTGAATCAGTTATAAACACTGGTTTATGAGATTACTTTCAGAGCAACACTCCCTAGTGGCGAAATGTCGTCGAGTTTTGAAACGTTTCGAAACAATAATGACGTAATGAAGCCTCGTTGGCTTAAAATCACCTGACTTAGCCAGTTTGATACACGTTTCGAAGCCGATACAAAAGATTCGATACTGGTTTCGAAGCTTCATGAAGCCTGTTTCGAAAGCGCCCATCATTAGTAATCAGGCCCGGATTAACACAGTGTAGTGCCCTAGGGTGAACATATTTGAAGTGCCCTCCAACTCGCATGTTAGTGTAACATGAACATATCATACTAAATATGTTTTTTCCATCATAAATGGCATGTATGAAGACTACATGCAAAACCATAGGTCTAAAAAACATTGCAAACATACCAACAGCTGAATTCATCACCACAGAGAGCACATCAGTAAAGCACACTCACAATGAACTTTACAAGCATCTCTAACTAACTAATTAACAGACAATAGCCAATGTACACAAACGGTGATGTACAGAATCCTATGCAGAACAAAATCCATGCTGGAGATTTAATGTATATTTGTTGTACAGGGGGCGTATTATAGAAAGTTTCTTATCTTAGGTCTTAACTTAAGATATGATACGTTAAATTTGGATTTTTCACAAATTCGTATTACAGAAGCATATCTTAACTTGATTTGGGATTCCTATCCTATTTTACAAAATCGTATCTAATCTCTAGTTAGGAAATTCTTAATCGCACCATCAAGCTCGGCAATCTACTTTCAGGTCTGTTACCAAGCAACCAACACTGCGCGAGCTGCTGATGAGGTAAACAAAATATAAAAAACAAAACTGGCAAGCTTTTAATTTTAGTGCCGCGGAAGTAGAAACTTTAATAAGTTTGGTAGAAAAGGCAAAGCAGCTATTTGGAAACCCTCGCTCATTCACGAAGACAACGACAGGGAGTGGGCAAGAGTTGTCGATAATGTGTCTGCAGTGTCCGGCATTAATCGTACAGCTGAGGCTGTGAAGAAAAAGTTTACCACCCTTGCAAGCGAAACAAAAAAGAAAGCGGCCCTACAGGCAAGGGAGATGAAGAAAACGGGAAGGGGAACAAGCAAGCTCCAACGCTAACACAATGCTACAACGTTACTTATAAGTGCTTTGTCATCAAATTGTAACCCATCTTCAGGGTCTTCCAAGAGTCTTTCTTCCATTAAACATCTCCAGTCTTCATTTTCAATTATTAATAAATGTAATGCCATTGTTGGACAGCGCAATTGTGAGCAGTTTTTCTGTTCGTTTTTAAATCATTTTGAAGTTAGGACAGCTGTCCTACGACAGGGTCGTCCTAAAGTTAAAACCGTTACGAAGATTATTTGTCAAGTTAAGACGCTTCTGTAATACCCCTTTCCTATCTGTAGTTAAAATAAGATTATGCACTAGGAAGTGCTGTTCTGTAATGGCTTTTGTCCTAAATGAGGTCCTAACTGAAATTACCATGGTTACCAAACAGATAAAATAAGATTTTCAAGTTACGATCTTTCTGTAATACGCCCCCAGGACCTTAAATTTAGATTAGCTTTCAACAAATTCATTCGGTACAGAGATTTAACTGTAACATTTTTCTTGTAAACCAGCAACACATATTTGTCCAGAAATAATGGTAACCTTAACCCTGACTAGTTGGGATTCAATAGCAAGCAGGGAGAGTGCAGACAGCCGCTTCTGTCTCATGGTTGCAGTGTTAATTTTGACAGCAAATTTTGATTTAGTTTTAGTCATAGTCTTTTGACGAAAATGCAATTTAGTTTTAGTCACATTTTAGTCATCCCCATCATTTTAGTTTTAGTCTAGTTTTAGTCGACGAAATATGAAAAACATTTTAGTCGAATAAATATACATTATATTTAGTCTACTAAAATCTAAATGGTTTAAATCATTTACTTGGAGTAATTAAATGTTCCATACAAAGATTCAACTGTTTTGACATAATTTACTTCACCTTAAAATGAAATTAAACCAGGTCATTACCTTTATTTTTCAGAAAAGTTCAGTAACTAGATTTGCATTGTTGGAACATTAGACCATGAAGGACATGTTCCAGTTCATTCAATCCCATTTGACTCAATTGACTCGTTAAGTAGGGCGTATTCATTCAGTTCATTCAACCAATGAAACGCTCTGACACGGCTCAAACTCAAAGGCTATTGGCTCATGGCATGCCTCTTTGAAGAAAGAGTCTTTGCTTGATACAGCAATGAATGAGAAATAGCTTTCAAAGAGACATATTATATAAATTGAATTACATTTCTTTAATCATGCAAACATGTTACATACTTGGTTCGAATGTACAGTTTGACTCACTTCATCACTTCTATAATCAGTAGAGGACAGCGCTGGTTTCTTTTTGCTGACTTTATGTTGCATTTCACGTTATGCAGCAGCTCGTGTTAGCAGATAAGTTAACACAGGCATATAAAAACCTTTGAGCTTCCTTCATAATGTGTTTCGGGGTGACTCACCTGCAGTCGCGCTTCAAGTTTGCGGCGTTTTACCGGCGATCGTGAAGGAAAATAAGACGCTTTGTAACCCGCGTGGAGACACAGAATACATGTGTGTGCTTCCCCTTCTCCCAGAGACTTCTCTCTACCGCTTATATGAGATGAGCACATGCGCGCAAATTGATGTCCGCCAGGTGGGACAAGAATATTTTCGTCTCGTTTTTATTAGTTGACGAAAATGTCAGTATATTTTATTACAGTTTTCGTTATCATGCACTCATTTTTATTTAGTTATCGTCTCGTTTTCGTCGGTGAAAACATGTCGTTAACGAATACTTTTCGTCATAGTTTTCGTCAACGAAATTAACACTGCATGGTTGTCCTGAGTTCATTCTTTACTCTTATAAATTGAGAGAAAGATCTCTCGCCCTCGCAGTTGGTAACGGGAAGGGTTAAGAACAGTCTGACTGCAACATGTAGTCATTTAGCAGATGCTTAGTTTTATCCAAAGCGACTTACAAACTGAGAAACAATAAAATCAATTACAACGCGCACCTGGTTACCGCTTTTGCTAACAGGATTAGCTGCTGCTCGAGTCGTACTGGTTGATGCATTCGTTTTGCTACCTTCTGCTGGTGATGCCGATGTCTTTTCTTCATTTCTAAGAAAAAAACTTGATATTGCAGGTAAGTTTCGAAGGGCTATGCGTCGTGATAGCTTCTCTTTTCTAAATTTACGTTTTGCACAACCGCTAAACTGATGCCTATCCATTTTGAATTGAATATTATAAATTGGCGAGCCCTGACTGGGGGGAGGGGGAAAATACACTGTGACGTTAACCAATCTCAATTCTTTATATGTATATATTTTATATTCTCTCTCTGTTTATATTGTAAAATTAATTTTGTATATGCATTTCTTCCAGCAAAGTAATACAAATATTTTAAAGGTCTAGTCATTATCTTAATCACTTGGTGCCCCCTATTGGCTGGTGCCCCAGGGCAATCGACAATCCCGTGTATGGATAATCCGGCCCTGCTAGTGTAACCGGGTCCTACTCGCCCCGCTCTGCGCGGGCCTCGAACCGGGGTCGGTCCGGATGGGAGACGGGCGCTCTAACAAGGAGGCTAAAGACCGCAGTCTCTAGCGTTTGTCGCTAGAGCGTCTCTGTTGGTCGGGGAGTGAGGTTTACACACTGCACAGCTTTACACTAGCTGGCCTCCGTTACACTAGTAATACATAAAGGTCCACAAACTACATTAGTAACATAATCAAAATCGAATAATAACATGTACCTACCTGTCCAGAAGTTAACATGGCATCATCTTTGAAACCCTTGACTCCCGTAGTTGCTCCCAGCATGGAAAAGCAACGCCGATTATAATCACACCCGTCAACACTCCCGGTTTGGCCAGGATTTTCCCATTTTTTACACCCATCTCCTGTTGAAACCTCCGAAACACTATCACGAACAGACCGAGCGGGAAACCCCCGCGAACCGACCGCTGGGACCGGAACACATTCGCGAATGGAATTCTGCTTTCACCTCTTTGCTGATTAAACGTTTTTAGTCATGGCAGTTTTTAAGATGGTCTTTAGTTTTGTTCGTCCCAAACTTGCACACATTCAACAAGGGGAAAGTTAGGTTCCAGGTGTTAACCTGCCATTCTCCCGCTGTGTCTGCACAGCGTATGTGACTGCGCTGATGACGTATGCATATCATTGCCCTCCGCACCGAGGGGCAATGATTGGGCAAATGTTTTTTGGTCCTACGCCGTTCACAGACGATATATAATTATAAAAATACCAATGTATCACTTTACTTATTGATTGCTATCAGGTTATTAAGAGACTTCCAACCAGCATGACAAAAACATTTCTGGACAGGTTTGCCTACTCAGCCTTAAATATACATACAGTTATTATGTGGGTAATATAAGAAATTATATCAGGCAAAAGCACTTGTCCACAAAGTCTATGCAGAAAATAGTTTTCAGACCACCATTCTTACAAGCCGGTTGTTAACGTGGTGCAGCGGGTCTACTGTGATCTGGCAGATTTTACCGGTTTTACAGCTTCATTTCACCACTGCAGTTCAGACACCTGAATCTGCTCTTTATCGTGCAAAAGGTGCTCTCAGATGCCATACAATCTTGATATATGTCTCGTCATAAAAACAACTGGAAGGGAAGTTTGCCAAAACAAACTCTGGTGTCTTGCTGGAAAGTTGAAATGTAATGACTCGTGCTACTGTAATACTGGACAATGAGATTCAATTTTGATGGATAATTATACTGTAGTCACAATGTTCACATGTTAATGTGAATTACTATTAATAGTTTCATATAAATAAAAGAACAAAAAATGTCTACATGTAGTTTGGTATGAAATGTAAAATAATGCATCCTTAAGAAAATGACCATTGGTTGTTTTATAGTGAATTTCAAATTCAAGTTCAAGTGGCTTTTATTGTCATTTCAACAAATACACAACGTTCCCCCAGGACCAAAGTGCTATACATACTTAACACATTATCACACAGACTACATAAAGTGAACATGTGCGTAATTTGTGGTTACTATGATTGTACTATAAAAAAATCTATGGCTTATATAGTTAAAGGGACACTTTACTCTTAGCTGACGAATTCTCTATTTGATTTCTTTTAGATTCACCATTTCATTGGTCTTATTTTTCACACTTTGGGATCAATTAATCCGCAAACAAACTCACAGAACCATGTGTCTTCAGGGGAAGGAGTTTGACACTCTTAACCGACCAAACAATAAAGCCGCACATACATATGTTTTCATGCCCCTGTGCATTTATTTCTTTTCTGCTCGCTAGATTTTCTTCTGAGTTTGTTATTAATGCGGAACCCCGGTGACAAGATTGCAAACACAGGACTATCATCTTGTGTTATTTTGCAAAAACATATTTAGTCCCAGACTGACAACCATGTAGTTTCAAAGAAAATCCTTCATATGTTGCAATTGTGCTGCCACTGCCAGAGTATAAAATTTGGGAGAATTATAGAGAACAACCACAGGACACAATGTAACGGCACCAAATATCCAACTATCCTTCATCTTCTGTGTAAGAATGGACCGTAACACCAGGATGAATCGAGCAATGACCCATTTGTTCATTTAGTAACGTGAGGCATCTGCTACAAGCGAAATAGCAATTGACCACGAAACGGCTGATGAATTATTCATCTTGTTTTTAATCTATCTATTTATTTAGTAAAGAGGAAATTGTGTTTGCTCAACAATGAAATGATGATTAGCGGTACAGACAAAGGGCGACGTGATTGACAGGCCTGCATTAAACAAAGCTGCCGGTTAATCACATCGCTTTGCATGCGGGCACAATCCTTGTGTTTTCTCTCCATCGCTAATTAAACAAAATTACATCCAATAGCGTAGCGTTATAGGCACGCATCGTTCCTGCCCCGCTCGCTAAACGCAAACGGTGCAGTGATTTAAGAAAACTGTCACGCGGATGTGAAGGGAGACACAGCTGGGGGTTTGTGTAAATGGGTTTGCATGTGTGATAAATGTGAGCGATTTCCACATTCATGTTAGTTATGATGATTATTATGGTTTTCCGCATGGGCAGATGAGCTCGTTTGCATTTCTGCATGTGCCCAAATCAAAATGGGGACGGTGGCCATCAAAACATCTGTTATCCTATAACCACAATCAATCTAACCAGCACATTCCTCCTTCTAAGGGTCTATTCATCAGTCTGATTTCATGAGAGTTTTTTTTAACACATTTAAAAGAAAAAATGTACGGTACACCCAGAGGGTTATTATCACAAAATAAATCCCGACAGGATGATCAGTCTTGTATCAGAATTATTTTAAAGATTTACATTTACGCATTTGACAGATGGTTTTATTCAAAGTGACTTCCAAATGCATTCAAGTCAATGTTTCGATCAGAATTTGTGTTATCTGAGAATCTAACCCACAACCAATTGAGCTACGGGAACACAGGTCTGTGTCATAAAGCATTCTAAAGGCAATACTTTTTAAGGTATTTTGAAGGCATTTATGATGCATTTATAACTGTTTCCCAGTTTTTCTTGTAAATGTGTTGTGTTTTTCTGTAATTTTACAGTTTGTGACCGTATTTCAAAAACTGTAAAAAAAGAAATCTTTTTAAAAAAAGGAAATTTTCTGGCAGCTGGGGCGCCAGAAATTAACTGTAAAATTACATTTTCCCTGGTGTTCTTGAAAATTTGCGGTATTTTTCTGTAATTTTTCATATTTAAAAAATACATAAAAATCTGTAAAAAACTGTGACATTCTGTAAAATTGCGGGGTTTCTTTTCATTAAGTGTATGTTACACTAATTACGATAACATATTGAATGGTGTTCTGGCTAGATTTGTCATTGCTAAGTTATTACTAAAGTTTTGCAGGAGTTTGCTGGGCCAACGCTAAGGCTTTGAATCAGAGGCCCAAGTTTAAAGCCCTGTGTGAAAAAGGTGTTGGTGTTCTTAGCGAAACTTGTAGCAGGCTAACTGCACTGTTAAAAAGAAAGAGAGAAAAACATTTCACATAGACCACCAGCATCTAACTTTATTGCATCCACAGCCATGGGAGTAAATCCCGGGGAGGACGGAGGGGATACGCCCCCCCAAAATCATTTAAAATTGCACTGTCTATTGTGAAAAATATATATTTATGTATACATAAAATAATTGTGTAAGTATAAAAAAAAATAAGTTTTAAGTTTAGAAACAGTTGAGTTCCCCCTCCCCTGCCTCACAGTGGTTTGGCCCACTGCCTGCTTTCACGTTCATCTCACCTACGCTACATACATAAGTCAGGTATGCGGCTCAGTTCGTCAGTGGTTGTTGAACTCCAGTAAGAAGGCTATTTTATTCACTTTAAATGAAGTGATTCTCTTTAATGTTGCTGATTCATTAATAATTGATTTTTTTTTTACATGAATCTGCTATGTTAGCGATTAAAACGTTACTTAGTTAGTTAACGTTAGCTTGTTTACAATAGCTAATGCGCCGAAGCCGTTTCTCATGCATTGTTTCATTTGTGGCGACCTGGCATAATGTTAACATTAACGGCCACAATTAGCCACGATCCTTGCTATTCAGGTCCAGTGTCACACACAGTCGCGCACATACCGGTGACAATTAAGTGACTTTGGCACTATATTTAGCGAATTTCAGACCCCGTTTGTCCACAAAACGTGCACGGCTTTCATTCAGTTGGAAAAGGTCGTTTTCTCAATATCTATTTTGTGCAGTGTGTGCGCGGTGGATAAGTGAAACATTTAGTTGACTTAAACTCTGGCGACTCATGAACGAGTACAACACAGAATTTAAGCATCTGTCACACCTCGCTTTACAGAGCCATGAGCTTTGTAAAGAATCTGCGCGTTTCAGAGAGGCGGGGCAAAGAGGAGATACAAACATGCACGGTATGTGGAAAATACAGCGTTTTTGAACCTTAAATCCTATATACACAGTGAGTTACTTACATCTAAAACAAACGATAATATTCGTTTTAGCCGTGTCATATGACCACTTTAAAAAAACATTGCAATAAATAGTTTTGAAGAAAAATCTGCTTTTTCATTGAACCAGAGAGAAACTTTGAAAATAACCATAATGATGCAGTCTCCATGCTACAATAATGATAGCAGCAAGGCTTTCCTCTGTGTTCACATATATTTATAAGTACAATTTTGACTGTATTATTTGTGTCCCTTTCAAAAAATTGCTCTTGAGAAATGTTATATTTATTCTCCCCCCTACTGTTAAACGAAATGTACGCCCATGTCCACAGCCAGTAAACCGAGCATATGAAAAACCTGCGACTGTGTTAGCATGATCACTGTGTTCAATATCTAATCTTTCCATCGGTCAGACAATTCAGCCTGGACGATAACAGCATGTAAATCAATGTGGGAGAGTATGAAAATTGAACTATCCCTCCTTGTATGACATTTATGAGATTTTTATGGCTAATTACTTGGAACAAAAGCTGAGCCACCTCCTGTCCATATCTGTGTGCGTGTACGCTGAGGCGAGGAGCTGCCTCAAAGAATTAAAGAGATCAAGTGATAGCAGTCAGTGCAAATCACAGGAGATTAGATGTTCTGGCAGTAAGCGCACAAACAGCTTTGCGAAGTGTAATGCATCTCTAAGATGAGTTCTCCAGGAAACACACACGCACTGCGTCGGACTTACCACAACATTAGTTCCATTGCCGCACAATGCGCAGCGCTAATGACGGCCATGATGAGTTCGGGCAGTAGCCTTAGGTGCTGTTCAGAGTGGTTGAAGCTGTCTGGGACAATTGAGTTTTCTGATGCTAATGGCCTGAGGCGAACAGGGGGACACAATTAGATCAGTTTGATATCATAGCAGAGTAAGCCGATTGTTTCTGCATGAAGACTGATGGCTCAAAGACGGTATTCCGTCACCATCAGCACAGCCAAGAGATTTCATTGTGTTTGTTGACAGATGTCTCAGTACACCTCCAGTTTGATGATATGACAGCAGTCGTTTGCTTATATGAGTAAATCTGGCACAGGTCACTTTTCAATCCCACAGAAAAGCCACATGAATTTTACATGTGCATAAACACATTTGCTCAAATTTGAAATTTGAATTTTGGCGGGAAATTTAGTGGGTGAAAACGTGTTAAAATCACATGTGAAATATGTATTGCATTTTTGTCATAATACCATGGGAAAACCATGTGATCACATGTGAAAAACATGCTAAATTTAGTGTATGGGATTGAAAGCATTAAAGATTTTTTTTTTTACATCAAATGAATTATCAGTTACTTGCTTTTAATAATAATATATTTTGTTTTTGGGGTGACCTTAGTTAACAGATTGCTCTGGAGAAATTTAGAAAAAAATGTCAGTAATGTCGGAAAACGTCTCGGTTACGTTTGTAACCTCGGTTCCCTGATGGAGGGAACGAGACGTTGTGTCGAACCGACAGATGGGGTTCGTCCTTGAGAACCAATCGCTTCCGACTTCTCTAGAAAAGGCCAATGAAAATTGGCGAATGAAATTTGCATGCCGGACTCCGCCCCCGGATATCCGGGTATAAAAGGGAGACGGCGTGCATCATTCATTCACCTTAGTTCTGAGGAGCCTGAGACCTCTCACGACTGCTGCAGAGGACAGCACGTGTTGTGGCAAGAGGACACAACGTCTCGTTCCCTCCATCAGGGAACCGAGGTTACAAACGTAACCGAGACGTTCCCTTTCTGTCGGTCTCTCGACGTTGTGTCGAACCGACAGATGGGGTTCCAATGGAAAACGCCATAACACGGTGCCCTGTCACAATCTCAACGAAGCTACGGTGACTGGCCTGGGCGTGTCAGCCGTGAACGCTAACGCGAAATTGTAACCTACCAGTGGGTAGGTAGGGGGTCCCAGAGCTTTCTAGAAAGGTGGGAAGGCCCCTACCTTCGGCCTCACAGGCGGCGGCCTTGTTTCTCTAACAGCGAGAAGCCGCCCGGAACCGTAAGGCCACTGGGTAAGCGCTACTTCCTCAAGTGGGGGATGCGCTACAGAGACCACTTCCTACCGCAGGGAGGAGACTAGTGGAGATACCAACATGGTCTCACCGATGGGGGAGAACTCATGGGAAGAAAGTGCGGACTGAAGGAGTTAACCGCTAGGTGGAGGTCCACCTAAGGAGGTCATGGGTTACCAAGGTGGGAACCAGCATGAGGATACATCAGATGGAACCGGCCTGCTGGGGGGTTGCAACATCTGGTAGCACTAGGTCCGGTTAGAGCATGTTGCGAATAACTCAGGTGATACCCGGCCTAAGGGGCAGGGCTGCTCTGCCCAGCCCGCCCACAGGAGGTGCTTACTAGTGATGGATGGAGTGCCTGTTCTTCACCCAGTGGGGGAAGAAGGGAGGCTAGTTAGTATGCTGACCCCCTTAGGAGAAGGGGGGGGGAAGGTACTGTCACATGCGTACACCCTACCGGTCGCCGGTCTTGCCTGATGCCCACAAGACTCGAGCTGACTGGTTTTACGCGGAGGCTGTAGGACCTCGCGAAGGTGATGGGTGTAGCCCAACCCGCAGCTCTGCAGATGTCTGCCAGAGAGGCGCCTCGAGCCAGTGCCCACGAGGAGGCTGTACTCCGTGTGGAGAAAGCTCTCACCCAGTGGGCGTAGGCGATCTTAGGACAGGTACGCCATCGACGACGCCCATGATCCAGTGCGTCAATCTCTGTTTGAGACAGCCCTCCCTGCTGATCTCCAAAACAGACAAAGAGCTGCTCAGAGCTACTGCGGCTCTGCGTGCGGTCCAAGCAGAGGTGCAATGCGCGTACTGGACACAACACGGATGAGGTTGGGTCTTCCTCCCCGGTGGGGAGCGCCTGTAAGTTCACCACCTGGTGTCTCGAGGGAGTGGTGGGAACTTTGGGCACGTAGCCGGGCCGGGGTCTCAAGATAGCGTGAGAATAACCGGGAACAAGTTCTAGGCAATCTGTGGACACGGAGAATGCTTGTAGGTCCACTACCCTCTTGAGCGTCCTCCCGAGAGCCGTCTTCATCGTGAGAGAGCGACATCTCCGAGGGGGCTCCAGGACCGCATCAAGGTCGTAAGAGGGTACGGAGCGTGGGTGAGGTGGTAGCCTTCCCGCGCCCCTAGGAACCAAATGATCAGGTTATGCTGTCCTAGAGACTACCAGCAACTGGGTCGTGATGAGCGGCAACAGCGGCTACATACACGTTCAGTGTGGAAGGGGAGAGATTATTCTCAAGTCTCTGGAAGGACCGCACACACTTGATCAAGCAACTCCGCGGGTCTTCTCTCGAGAAGAGCACCAGGATGAGAAAAGGCACCACTAGGCGTATCGTCACCTAGTGGCCAGGGCCCTAGCCTGAGTAGTGGTCTAAACCGCCGCAGGGGTTAACCGTCCAGGGGCCAGACATGGAGGTTCCAGAGGTCTAGCCCGTGATGCCATAACATGCCCTTCCCCTGGGAAAGCAGGTCCTTCGTCAGGGGAATCGGCCAGGGGGGAGCTGTGGTCAAGAGCATTAGCTCCGAGAACCAAGTCTGGTTGGGCCAGTATGGCGCAACTAGTACACTTGATGCTCCTCTTCCCTGACCTTGCACAGGGTCTGTGCAGTGAGGCTCACTGGGGGAAGACGTACTTCCGCTTGTCCCACGGCCAGCTGTGCGCTAGAGCCTCCGTGCCGAGGCAGGGAGTACCTTAGCGGCAATGGGTGGTGTCCAGGGAGGCGAAGGGGTCTACCTGAGCCCGCCCTGACTGTCCCCAATGAGCTGGCTACGCGGGGGTGGAGTCGCCACTCTCCGCGAGGCGTCATCTGACGAGAGAGCACATCGGCTGTCTGGTTCAGGTCACCTGGGATATGTGTGGCCCTGCGGACTCCACAGGAGGAGGCGTCGGGCGAGTCGTGTTAGCTGCCATAAGCGAATGCCACCCTGGCGGTTAAAAACGCTACGGCAGTTGTGCAGTCCGACCGGACCAGCATGTGCTCGTTCTGCACAAGAGGTTGTAACCCCTTCAGTGCGGGTAGCACATCCAACAACTCTAGGCAATTGAATGCCTGCGCAGGCGGGGGCCCGTCCATCGCCCTGACACTGCGTGCCCGTTGCACACGGCACCCCAACCCTGCAGGGAGGCGTCTGTCGACCCTGACGCGTCTCGCCTGCCCGAGAGGGACCCCCGTCCGTATAAAAGGTCATTGAAGACCAAGGGGTTAGGGTGCGTCGGCAGAAAAGCGTAATCACCATCCGCCTGCTGCCGGTGTGCCACGCTCTCCAGGGAACTCGATTCTGTAGTCAGTGTTGGAGCGGTCTCATGTGCATCAACCTGAGGGGTATCACCACCGTCGAGGATGCCATGTACCCAGGAGCCTCCTCCCGCTGACTGCTTGAAATATTCCAGGCAGTTCAACACTGACTGAGCGCAGTCGCGCTGTAATGGAGACAGAGTTGAGTTCCATACCAAAAAAGAGTATGCTCTGCACAGAGGAGAGCTTGCTCCTTATCGGTTGACCTGTGGTCCCAATCGATCTAGGTGCCGAAGCACTAGGTCCCTGTGTGTACATAACAGATCTCACGAGTGTGTCAAATGAGCCAGTCGTCAAGATAGTTTAGTACCCGCACACCTCTCTCCATGAGGGGAGTGAGGGCGGCTTCCACGATCTTCGTGAAGACTCGTGGGGACAGGGACAGACCGAAGGGGAGGACTCTGTACTAATATGCCTGACCCTCGAAAGCAAACCGTAGGAACGGGCGATGACGAGGGAGAAGAGACATGAGAGTAAGCGTCCTTCAGGTCGATTGCCATGAATCCATCTTAACATCTGACAGTTGCCAGGATGCGCTTCTGCGTGAGCATCCTGAACGGCAGCTTGAGTAGGTGCCTGTTCAGGGTACGCAGATCTAGCGACCCCGCTCTTTTGGGGACGATGAAGTACGAGCTGTAAAACCCGTTGAACATCTCAGCTAGAGGGACGAGCACGATCGCTTCCTCACCAGAGGGGTGGCGACCTCGGCCCGAAGCACGGGGCATCCTTGCCTCTGCTGAGGTTAAGAGGATGCCCCGAAACTTGGGCGGGCGTCCGGGGAGTTGGATCGCGTAGCCGAGACGGACCGTATCCCGTAGTCACCGTGACGGTTTGGGAAGCTCTTGTCAGGCTCCCAGGGACCGACAGGGAGGCTAGGGGTACGTTCTGCTTCATCGACCTCCCGGGGGTGGTTCGATGGCTGGCAGTACGGATCCCTCGCGTGGGGGGGACCCCCGGGGAGGAGATCGGCTCTGCAGTTTTACCTGTCTGGTGAAGATGTAGCACAACGCACCATCGAATGAGAGTGCTTGGGCTGATGATTATCCTCGACATTGGGTCTCGCCGCAACGTCGAGTTGCCGAACACCGTCGTGCAGAGGGTGAGAGCGGCTGTGATAATACCCAGACGATGATGTGGCACAAAGCACCGTCGATTGAGAGTGCTTAGGCTGCTGATTATCCTCGACATTGGGTCTCGCCGTGACGCAACGTCGAGTTGCCGAACACCGTCGTGTAGAGGGTGAGAGCGGCTGTGATAAACGCCCAGAGAGGGAGAAAACTTTTAGAAAGGTATTCTCGAACTCCCTGGGGTCTTCCCATGAGGGCCGCATTGGCTTTCGCCGCGGCTGCTGATGGGGTGGTGGTCTCCTCTTCGATGTCTCGAAGAGGACCAGGGCTGCTGGGAAGCAGACGGTGCACGGGATCTCGGCGGCCAGAGGGCGGTCGAGTCGCGGCTGGGGAGGACATACGTGATATCCTCTGTCTGCTCCCTAACTGTCGAACTCGACAGTATCACCAAACAGCCCCCCCTTGCGAGATGGGTGCATCGAGAAAGCGGACTTTCTCGGCGTTACTCATCTGTGCAAGGTTCAGCCAGAGGTGTCTCTCCTGGACCACAAGTGTGGACATCGCCCGACCCAGGGCCCGCGCGATCACCTTGTTCGCCCGAGAGCGAGGTCGGTGAAGCCGCGGAGTTCCTGCATAAGCGCTGGGTCGGTCTTACCCTCGTGGAGCTCTCTCCGCGCATTGGCCTGCAGGAAGGCCATAGCATGGAGAGAGGGGACAGCTTGGCCCGCAGCAGAGTAAGCTCTCGACACCTCAGATGCCGAAAAGCCTACGTGCTTTGGACGGGAGTTTAGGTCGAGCCCCGGGGGGACATCGACGTATCCTCTAGCTGCCCCACCATCGAGGGAAGAAAGGGTGATGGAACTAGTTGACGTGTACGCGCCGAAGGGGGCGTTCCAGGTCGTACTAGGTTCCTCATGCACTTCCGGGGGAACACGGCACTGGGGGCGAGTGCGGCTTGGAGCCGCTCTCAAGCCCGATGTACCGTGTATCCAGCCGCGAGCGTTGGGAGAGGCAGTGCGGTGCACCGCAACCCAATGCCGGCGGCCCGGGAAAGCATGGCTGACATTTCGACATCCGCTTCTTCCTGATCTCGACCCCCCGAGGGAGGGAGCTTCAAGGAATCGTCGGAGTCTGATGCCAGTAAGTCACCCTCCGATGCTGCAACAGACATCTCATCATCACGTACCGTGTCCGATACGTGATTGAGGAACAAGACGGTGGGACCGTCTCATGGGGAACGGTCAGACGAGCAAGGCGAGGTGCGAACGGTCCGCGAGCCAGTGGCTGACGGATTAGCGCTCACAGTAATCCTCATATCACCCTCGCTGCTCGCCGTAGCGGGCGGCAGGGCCGTAGTCCTGCCGTCACGGAACGGGAAGCAGACAAGGTGGTGGCTGAGTCCCGTGGGAACACAGCCACCCGTGACGCAACGTCTGAATCGTCAGCCGCCCGCAGTGCGGGCAGGACGTATCCACAATATCTGCCCCAGCGTGCTGGAAGCAGACATCGTGTCCGTCCCCCTCCTCGATGAGTGTGTTGCACCCAAGAGAACAGCGGGACATGCCACGCTGGAGAAATTTGCTCTTTTAGAGAAAAAAACTCGAACACTTCTGGAACCGCCGAGACGCCCAGGGGAAGTCGCTGCAGGAAGGGGCAGTCCGCTGCACCACGTCGTAGAGCCGGCAGTCTTGTAGCGAAGTCTGTTGATCACGAGCGAAGGCTCCGAAGAACAAAAGGTGAATGAATGAGGCACACCGTCTCCCTTTTATACCCGGATATCCGGGGGCGGAGTCCGGCATGCAAATTTCATTCGCCAATTTTCATTGGCCTTTTCTAGAGAAGTCGGAAGCGATTGGTTCTCAAGGACGAACCCCATCTGTCGGTTCGACACAACGTCGAGAGACCGACAGAAAGGGAACAAATTATATTATTAGTGATGCTTTGAAAAAGCATAACTATTGTTATTCGAACATACATACTTCTTATAATTATTCTTGTTCCGCTAAAAGTTTGGCACGCTACTTGTCCCACAGCTTTTGACATAGACCCATGACGTATTCCCTATTCAGGAATGGTGTGCTATGACTTTTATAAGCGATCGGGTGGGGGGGGGGTTTGCGATAGGGGGGCGAAAAACCACCCGAAAAATCCCATTGACTTAACACTGCGCCCAACTTTGAGGGATCGTAGCTCCGAGTGAGGATATCGTAGAAACATGAAAATAATACACGATTTGAAGGGGTTATCAGGCTCTACAAGAACATCACTCACAATGGGGTGTAAGTTGCACCCCTGGGGTCTGAGAGCCTCCCAAAATTTCTGTATACTTATAATGGCGCCCATAGACTCCCATTCAAAACCTTGATACCTATATATTCACGCGTTATTTTTTCGCTTTGGACCCATGAATGACTACATCAAATAGAGCGGCCGGGATATTGTGGATATCTTTGCAACACAGTGTCGTAGAGACAAGGGGGTGGGCTCGTTTAACTCAGGCAACCAATCAGTGTCCCAGGATCATCGTGAAGCTTCGAAGCCACGCCCATAGCAACAAAACATATCAGCCTAGCAACCGTTTAGCAATACCTATATCTCTGCATCGGAACATACATCCAATGTGTCATATTCATAAATGCAAGTAATATTTCCTCATCATTCTGCATGGCTTTTCTCTTTTGACACTAGTTTCTGTGCATCTTTTATTCATGTGATAATGTGACAGCATTAAATGTGACGCTATGAAAAGAGCAACAGCTCAGGTGTAAACAAGGGCTGATGGGAAAGAACTTTTTTTGCAGCACATATCCTGTTGAAATAGCAGCCGACAGAGGTGATGTTGTCATTTATATTTACTTGCTTTGAATCATTGATATATTCTCTTGGAGTCGTGTTTGTAAAATGTTGTTGAAGCGGTTGTATGTGTTACAAGCAGAATCACAGAGATAATGGCACAGTGATGCTGAATTATTTATTTGTTTATCCAAGCTCATATTTTTGTGCTGGACAAGATACCGAGAGATACTTCCTTAAGCTTGTGAAAGGTGTGAAGGGCACAGGTCACCAGAACAGACTATGATGCAATGTTAGAAAGGGGTGAATGAAAAAACAGCAACTAAAATGAATTGCTGCTTTTTGTCTCTGGTAGCCGAAGTGTACTGTTGAACATTTCACTTGCTTCATCCACCAAATCCGATATTTTCTTGCCCTCTCTGTGAAGGATAAACAGTATTCATTTCTAAACCTTAATTAAATCTTTTAAAACAACGTTTGAGGCAAAATACAGTCTACGAAGCAAAACTAACTGGGTTTTAAACACAGCAATAGTTCATCCTGGTAGCAGGTGCTCTGTTTCTGGGAAAATTGTATTCCAGCATTGATCCAGCATGGACATGTAGTTGTGATGAATGCTTATCCGCATCATTCCATCTTCTTCTGAATCCTTTGATTTTATGACAGCTCAGAAGATGATCTTCCCAAGAAGATGGCCAGTCTCGCATGGCTACCACAGGCCACCAAGGTCTATTTATGACCCATCATACTCCATCAATCAACCATGGGGAAAAAAATGTCGACTGCAGGCCATTTGATCCCCTCAGTGACATTGGCTCTGTTTTATCCAAGTGTCACAACATCTCATCCGTATACAAACAGTCAACCAGCCTAAACACATTCTGTTGATTCACTCATTAGAAATACCCTTGTTGCATACATTGAAAAACAGGCCTGTAACCACATTTTACTCTTTCAGTGTGAGGAACATGCTTACTTCTCAAGGTGTTTTAAAACTTTACTTGACAGTTTGAGGGGAGGAGTTAACAGATGCTCCACCCAAGCCGTCAAACTGACGTCATCGGAGACGGATAGCCACTAGAGGGCGGAAGTGCATTTTCACATTTGGATTGAAGATTATGAAGGCACATGAATTTTAAAAAATGGAAAATATTTTTCCATTTTACAAAATATGAATGTTTAATTCCACAGGTACTTTAAAGTCACAGTGCAATTAAAAATGCTAACACAAATTTTCTTACACAGTGTTGCAGTGATCATCATAAATGATTTATCCATAAATATCATTATTTTTGTAAAATTCACTTGCACTTGTAATGTTTAATCAAAAACATTAAGCTCCTCTGCCCCCTCTAAACAACAACTCTTCTCTTCATGAGTAATGCCTGAAAAGTCCAATGAGTACCGCTGGTGTATTAGGCCAACTAACAACGATCCAAAATTAATTACAGGAGGCGATATGAAGTCCCAAAATACTTTTTTCAAATTTCTGAAGCCGTTTCACTCAGATGTTCGTCACGATACGGAAAAGAAGACAATCTCAACTTCCATTTCATGATGATTTAATAAAATGAACATGATGTATAGACAGTTTCATCGAACGCGCACGCGCATGACCCCCAGTTGACTTCAGGTTTGTGTTTGGCTATTGTCTAATAATAAAACTATTTATATTTTATTTTATTTATGTTCATATTAATTTGTATTATTATTTTATGGTGTAATAATTGTATTAAATAAACGATTTAGATTTAGATTTTTAAAAGATGGATTGTTGTGAATCAATTCATTTCTTGTGACTCAGCAGAGATGGAGATCTTTGTTCCACAGTTTAAACAGTTTACTTCATCCTCCAATATATAACACCATCAGTATAAATGTACTTGTGCCACCCCCTCAGATCTCATCAGTATTCCAGCTTCACTGAATCCACACATGATACACCGAGAGAATTGAAAACCTGCCACAGCAGCTATTGTGTTTCAACCATCACTGTGTTCAATATCTCATTTAATCTAATCTCTTCATCGGCCGGACCATTCGGTCGGGTTGATAACAGCATGTAAATCAATGTGGGAGAATATGAGAATAAAATATCCCTCTATGTGTGACATTTATGAGTCTTTTATTGCTAATTACTGGAAACGTGGGCTGTGAGACTCAGCAGCTGTGGAATGGAGAAGATAATAGAGTGAAGGAGTAAAATGGTGAAATGTGAATTCATCATAGACGATTCATGCTTTTCCAGTGCTCTTAATCAACAACGAGTCAACTATCCAAACATCACATTGTATTTAGTTATTTCCACCTACAATACACAATGTTGGGTTGTTTTACATTATTTTCATGTTTGAATAACAGCAACCCAGCATAGGTTCATTTATAATGGTTGATTCATATTTTACACAAGCACAAGATAAAACAATTCAGCATTTTTACATGTACAAATCCTGTATCAGCATTTACAAAAAACTGACATCAAGTTATAAACTATCACATTTTTAACAAACTGTGACAGACTAGCTGTCATGGATGTGCCAAGCTTCACCCTACCCTCGCCTCGCCTCATCTCATCATTCATCATCTCCAGAAAGTCTGATTAACCACACCTGGACATTAATCAAAAGCCGTTCTACCACACACATACTTCGTTTGACTGAAGTTGTTGACTGCTAAGATGCTCTGTGTGTTACCTATAACTGTTATTTATTCACCTCCGTGTGAACTCCGTCTCAACTTCACTCTGTTTCCTGGATCCCCTTGTCATCCAGATCATTTGGTATCTTCTGTAAGAGAAGTAGGACATTTAAATACAAGAATCTTCAGATATTTGGAAAAAGGAAACTAGGAAAAATGTATATGGGACTGTCTTCTCAATCACGGCTGTTGTTGTTGTTTCAACATTTAACACACCATGCCATTTATGAACTTTTCAATGAACTGTGAATCAAGTTTTACTTGTCACATTCTTGAGTCGTATGTGTGATTGGCTGTAGTTCTCTTTTTTCACTGTTACTAAGCGCATTAATATGCGGTGTGCAGAGATATTTTACGGCTTCCAAAACAGCTCATCAAATATTGTCATAATGTGTTACATTGTAATGTATATTTTTTATTTACTGAAGCTGTTTTTTCACTGATGACAGGATTATCAATTAAAATATTGTATGATGCAAAAAATAAAAAAAATTGAATAACTGGTAGTGAATAAGCTGTACAATAAAGGACGTTAAGAGGCCCTTTCATCACAGTTGGCTTGGGTGCATAATGTTTGTGGTTCACTGCCATACAGTCATCACATGATGGGTTAAACACTATGCTTAGTTTTTTATTTAAACAATCTAATTGTTATTGTTTAAACCAAACGTTACTAGTTTTAGTAGTGCATTTTGCTATGATGTTGACATTTCTGTTGGCCGCCTTCAGCTTTACATTATACATGATCTGTGAGGCATCATTGTGCCATCTCTTAAAACTCAGAGCAAAACTTTTAATTGGGTATTGGTGTGGTTTATTGATTTCAGCATTCCTGCCTCCTTGGGTCAATTTGTAGAGTAGTCCGGCCTCTTCATTATAACATATCCCACAGTGACTTTGCTGCACCTTGGTTGAAATGTAATTAATAGCAGAACTGAAGAAAGTTAAGCAGGACTTTTCTTCACAACCATCACCAAGCAACACTTTCTCCTGTTGTCTCCTTGTTGACCTCATATCAGTGGTGTATTTGAGGCCATATACTGTACATGTCAGTGGTGTAAAGTATTGGAGTAAATGTACTTAGTTACTGTACTTAAGTATCTTTTTGGCTACTTTGTAGTTGTACTGAGTATTAAAGATATTAGCAACTTTTACTCTCTACTTAACTACATTTTTGAACAAGTATATGTACTCTTTACTCCACTACATTTGTAATGACTAATGCAATTACACATTACATTTTGCATGGCACCTATCTTATAATTAATATTGCCATTTACAGGGCAATGAAGGTACTACAATCTTGTGGATTTTGCCATAACTTACAAAAACTTGTCAACATGGCTTCTTTATATGAATATGAGTGCAGTATCAGGTAGATGTCAATCGCTGGCGGTTTACACACGGTTAGCCCTTACCCACTATTTCTACAGTAATATATTGGCAACACTGTTGCCAGCTAGTTGCTGTAGGTCACACATCTACAAAAGCTCTTATTTTTAAAACTAACTCTTCCTAAATGTGCTCTAAACATGTTTGCTCAAAATTTGACCATATGGTGGGACTATTGCCATGAAGTGATGTAAACCAGTAAAAAGAATGTATAGTATTTCAATTTTCAAAAGTGCTCTCACACTATATAGACAAAATATTAACCTATAGAATGAGTCGGACACAGAGAAATGAACAATCCACATATGAATCTCAACAATGGTGACAATCAACTGAACAGCTTCATGCTGCAATGCATGCTGGGTACATAGTACAAAACTCATTCATGATTGTTTGTCACCATTGATGAGGTTTGTATGTCAAGTGTCTAACTGTGTCTCAATTGCAAAGAAAGATTTTCTGACAGAGATCTTTCCATTATAACATGTCATCACTTTACCAAACATATCTTAATAAGACTTAAATGCTATATTATTATTATTTAATGATCAAATTCTTTCAGATGTATCTTAAGTTACTAAGCAAACATAAAGTTGTGGTTCCTGTAAAGTCCCTTTCAGTGTTATTGTATAAGTGTACATTTTAAAGCTACAAGAAAGTCATAGAGTCCAACCAAAGCAAACACTGATCACCATAATGGTGACTTAAAACACAATTGAACCACTATGAACTAGAGTTAAATCTCAATAAGATCTTACACAGATGACAGAAATAAAGTGAAAGTGGTGTCTGTAATATGTGAAGATGTTATTGATGTTTGTGTTTAATTCTCCTCTGGTGAGATCTTGACAGATTTATTGTGTTCATCTGTTATTTACACGTGTTCATCTAACACTGTGTGACTTAAGTGCGTTAATAGATTCTTTAATAATGTATCTTCAAACAGCCATTGCAGTAGTTTACTGTAAAACACCTACAGTAACTAGCTGGCAACAGTACTGCCAATATATTACTGTAGAAATGGCAGGTAAGGGCTAACAGTGTATGTGAAATGAGGACATGACTGCAGCTGGCGATGAATAAAGGCTTCGACTTTTTAATTTTACTTAACATTATTTTATTTATCCGTTATATTGAAGAGACCTTTTTGAAGGCGTTTGGTTTACTTATGAGCACTTGAGCTTAAATGAGGTGTTTGTAATGACGTAGGTTATGGTGTCGACCATGATTTGTTGCAATTTTGAGGTGTTCAGTCTTATTATGATTTAAGAAAATAAATGCGATTGCTCTCCTCACAAATCAACTGTTTCTTGTTTTTCACTGACGTGTCTCTTAAGTGTTGAGGACTAGTGCTGCTTTGAGCCTACACATTCAGTATGAGTAAAATACTCAAGTACTGTTAAAATCAGATACTCTAAGACTTTTACTCAAGTCGTTTTGGAATTGGTGACTTGTAACTTGTAATGGAGTCATTTTCACTGCAAGGTATCTGTACTTTTACTTAAGTATGGTTTTCAGGTACTCTTTACACCTCTGGTACATGTATTGTATACTTACTACGTACAGTATATCAATGCTGCTTTTTACATACACAATAACAACTTAATCTATATACCCACTTATAGTATTTTGCTGCTTGAAATGTCTTCATTCTGCTTTTGTGGTATGTTTCCCTTTAATTGTATCCCCGTTTTCATTATTTAATTTTTAACTCGTGATTCTCTGATGCAATTTGTGTATTTCTTAAAAAAATAGCTTTGTCCCAATTTGAAGGATGCATTTCAAGACCGATTGCGTCACAGCAGCGCAACAGTGTCCCAATTCGAAGGCTACTTCAAATGCAGCCTCACCTTTATTTAAATGACATGCAACCAAATGAAACAAAGCGCTTTTATAACACTACTGTTTGAAAACACATTTTCTCTGCATCCTTCTTCCTGTTACAGTTGTGTTAATCCCCCTCATTAGGTTAACATTTCAATTAAGGTATTTTTTAATTTAGACATGTATCTCTTCCAATCAACTGATTAACAAGTATTCACACTGAGATGCAGTGATAGTAAAGTTACATCTGTATATGTACAAAGTAAAATCTGTATTGAAATTACACGTGTTTTTACTTATATTAATTGTCAACTTCTATGATCTGCAGTCTAACTACATTTAATCAGTAAAGCTATTTCATTGTAAAAAAAAATCGTAAAAGAAAAATGGAAAATTTCTGTAAACTGGAAAAACAGAAATATACCGTAAAATATTTTTTCCTGTAAAATTATAGGATATAAGGATATATATTAAATTGTTTTCCCCATTTTTCCTGTAAATGTGTTGTCTTGTTCTGTATTTGTATAGTTTTTGACCGTATTTAAAAAATAAACTGTAAAAAAATAAATCTTGTAATAAAACCCGTTAATTTTCTGGCAGCAGGAGTGCCAGAAATTAACCTTTTACATTACCTTCCCCCTGGTTTTCTTGTCAATTTGCGGTAAATTTTACAGTTTTTTACAGTGTTTGTTGGTTACCTGCGATCCAATACCTACCTCCACAATCTCCTGTGTGCTCCTGTGTCTGTCTGTGCTCTGGTGCATCTCCTCCTGAAGCCAACTTCTGGAATCCTGCAACCCTGCAAAAGAGAACTGTCTGATAGTATAATAATAATAATAATAATACATTTTATTTTATAGGCACCTTTCTTGACATGCTAAGTCACCGTACACTTTAAGCAAAACAACAACAATAAAGACAATCAAATACAATACAGTTAAAAAACACAAGACAATATAATCAAAAGGAATAAGCTGTACTAAACAAATACGTTTTAAGCTTAGATTTAAAATGTGAGTGAGAATCGATATTACGAAGTTCAGATGGGAGAGAATTCCAAAGCTGAGGAGCAGGAGCTACTGAAAGCTCTGCTCCCCATAGTAACAAGACGGACATGAGGAACAGATCGATGAATAGAGGAAGAGGATCTGCGTGCACGAGCAGGTGTAGTAATATGGAGGAGGTCGAGAAGATTTGAAGGTGCGAGATTATGAATAACTTTAAAAGTAAGAAGAAGTATTTTGTAGTTAATACAATAAGTGATGGGGAGCCAATGAAGCTGATGTAAAATAGGTGTGATGTGATGGAAAGAAGGGGTGCGAGTGATAATACGGGCAGCCGAGTTTTGAACCAGTTGTAACTTATGGAGGGTTTTATGTGGAAGGCTGAACAAAAGGGAATTACAATAGTCTAAACGAGACGTGACTAGACTATGAACAAGAATAGCAGTGGAGTGAGGCGTGAGGGAGGAACGTAAATGGTTAATGTTTCGAAGGTGAAAGTAGACAGACCGGGTAGCATTATTAACATGGGAGGTGAAAGAAAGAGTGCTGTCGATGATGACTCCCAGACTCTTAACCTGAAGAGAGGGGGAAATGTAGGAGTTATCAATGGGAATAGAGAAGTTCTGAAGTTTGTTTAATGTTGATCTTGTGCCTATAAGAAGAAGTTCAGTTTTATTACTGTTTAATTTGAGTAAACCAGGATTTTATGTCAGAAAGACAATTAGTGAGAGAGGATAGAGAGAGTTTAGAGTTGGGTTTAGTAGAAAGGTAGAGCTGGGTGTCATCTGCGTAGCAGTGGAAGTTAATATGGTATTTACGAAAGATGTGACCAAGAGCAAGAAGGTAGATGATAAACAACAGTGTCCCCAGGACAGAGCCCTGGGGAACACCTGTATAAATCGGGACTGTATCAGAAGTAAATCATTTTAATTGAATAAACTGAGTGCGGCCAGAGAGATATGAATTAATCCATTTAAGGGGTATGCTAGTGATACCAATAGAAGAGAGTCTATCTAGAAGAATAGTATGTGAAATTGTGTCAAAGGCCGCACTCAAGTCAAGCAGAAGCAAAATAGTAAACCAGAGTCAGCCGCTAAAAGGAGATCATTAGTGATTTTAAGGAGTTCTGTTTCAGTGCTGTGGAGGGGACGGAAACGGGTCCAGTCCACAGGTTGAAGATTTGGATTTTTGAATAAGTTCAGAAATTTCATTTACTGTACAGTAGGTAGAGTAAATACTGAAAGTAAATGAGAGGGGACAAATAAAACTGGGACAGGTGAATTCAAAACATTAGTAGACATAAGTTGGTGAATTTGTCCGATCTTTGAAGAGAAAAATAATGCTATAGTATTACAAAAATCAGAAGAGTACAGATGAGAAGGAAGTGAGTCTTTGGATGTTGTAATTTTTTTAAGAAGGGAAAAAAAGGGCCATTGAATTTCCTTCATTTGAGCCAATTAAATCAGAAAAGTATGTGGATTTGGCTTTGGAAATACAGTCTTTATAATAAAGAATGTGATTTGAATACATGTCCTTGTGTACAGGCAGGTCAGTTTTCCTATAAAGTCTTTCAAGTCGTGAACCTTGCATTTTAACTGTCTAATAAATGGAGTGAACCATGGTGCACAAACAGTAAACGATACCCTCCTGGTTTTAAGTGGAGCGAAATTATTAAGATTAAGTAAAGTATTATTATAATGAGAGACCAGATCATCCGGGGTAGAGAAACTATCAGCCCTGGGGAGACTAGCAATGCTAGAGCATAAATTGTCCAAGTTGAAGTCTTTAATTTTCCTGAATGTTTTGAAAGTAAAAGATTTACACTAAATGAGAGCAGCATATGTTCAGAAAATGGGAAAGAATCTGCTTTACAAGCAACAGGTGAAACACCCGAGCAGCAGATTAAATCCAAAATATGTCCTTTAACATGTCTGGGAAAGTTTACAAATTGCTGTAGTGCAAAACCATCCAAACAGGATGCAAAGTCTTTAGTGGGGTACTATTAACATTGTCCATATGTATATAAAATCCCCAAGAAGTATTATGTTTGGTGAGAGTGTGGAGAGATGAGTCAGAAAATCAGAAAAATCAGTAATAAAATCCTTTTTATGCTTTGGTGGACGGTATAAAGTGGCAACAATAGTGGGAATAGGTCCAGAGAGCTGACATACTGTAGCCTCAAATGAGTGACAGACGGGAACGTTCACAGGCGTTAATCTCCACTTGTCGCAGTAAATTATCGCGAGACGTCCTCCTCAGCCAAAGCCATGCGGTTGAGAGATGTAAACAAATCCCGGAGGAATAACGTCATTAAGAGAAAAAAAGTCATTTGGCTGCTGCCACGTTTCAGTTAAACATAAAAAGTCAAGCTTACGGTCAATAAGGAGATCCTGCACAAGATGCCCCTTACTCAAAAGTGAGCGGATGTTAAGAAGACCAAAGTTGACAATGGTGTGACTGAGTTTGGCAGCCGTGTTAGCCGACCAAGCTGGGCAGGCCAGCACACTGAGGTCAGCACGACGACCGGCATTCCTCGGTGGGAGTCGAGTATTAGACCAGAATGACTTTATGGAACTGGATTTGTCTTGCTGAAAGTTCCAACACGATCCACGGTGAATGTATTTCCGACGGGGCAGATTTAAAATGTCCGGGTGCAGAAGCAGAGCAGGTGGTGGTGGATTGTGCAGACATGGGCGGAACCTCAGAAGTTCAGCGGCAGAGTACTGGAGTAGTGCTGTCGATGGGTGATGTACGAAAGACAGGACAATCCAGGTAAACACAAGCCACACGTAGTTAATCCACATAATTACCGAAGTTGACGTAGTTGTCGTAGAAGGGAAATAAAATAAAAAAGGCCAGAGGGCAGCGGCAGCAAGGACGCGCCAGCATTCACTCAACCGGAACTCGACAGTTTCCGGAACTGGTGAGAATCATTGGTTCATCCACCAGAGACTATTTATTATAACCATTACTCACCTGCCACTCTCCAACTCTGTACAATAAACTCACCTGTTTGGTGACCTCCTGTTACAATAGTAAAACTAGTAGTTAAAGCGATAGTTCACCCAAAAATGAACATTCTGTCATCATTAACTCATCCTTGTCATGTCAAACCCGTAAGGCTTTCTTTCTTCTGCAAAACACAAAAGCAGATATTTTGAAGAATATTGATAACTGAACAGCGGTGGCAGCCGTTGACTTCTAATGTATGGACACAAAACCAATGCAAGTAAATGGCTGCCATCGCTGTTCAGTCAACAACATTTTTCAAAACATCTTTTGTGTTCTGCGGAAGATAGAAACTCATACAGTTTTGACGTGACAAGAGGGTGAGTAAACGATGACAGAATTTTATTTTTTGTGTGAACTATCCCTTTAAAAGATATGATGCTTTGTGAAATATTGTTTCGTACACGACAGTACTCGCATTTTTTCCAACTTCAGTCAGTTATGATGGTCAAAGTTGTGCCATTGCATACACAGTACAGTGAGTCTGATGCTGAAAGTAGATTTGTACTGCAGACAGAGGACGTATATTTCTGCCATTACAGCCTCTCTCAGATGACTGCATGTTCGTCACTCAAACTCACAAGTCTGTACTGTTTCTACCTGTTAATCCCTCATACTTACACTTACGTCTGGATGAACACAGTTTTTGTGATTTGTGAATTTAAGGTTTGATGATGATCACTGATTGACCCACCAGTTTGACTTGACACATCCACTTGCAGATGCGGTGATATTCAGACGATGAGAGCGAGGGTGGCTGATTCGTGAGCAGCACACATTCAATGTGGGTCATACCAGTCGAGGAGAGAGTTTCGGGGGTACTACTGTATAAAGGCAAGAAGCAACTCTAGTCCTGCTGGTTCTTACTAAAGTGAAGTAAGTGGGTTAAATCTTGGTTAAGGTGTTCTACCTGGCCATTGGCTAGAGGTGCAATCTTGATATGAAGCTTACATTAATGTTGAGAAGATCACCGAAGGCTTTCTAGACAACAGTTTGACTTTGTAGAATAACATTGATAAAGCTCTTCTTAGGAAAACAAAGTTATGGTGACACATTACCAAGTGGCAACATTAGTGAATAACAGCAATGAGTAACATTAACAAACCTTTACGGCCAACCTCATCTGCACACTTTACAATAATTAGGTCTGATCTGAGCTAACTGCAAAGCATGCTGGGTAACCAGTAGTGCAACATGTCAGCATTTTTAATAAATAAAAGACTTAAATGACATTCTCTGACATCGTGTGAAGCAGCATGCTCTAAAAGACAACCACCAAGATCATTTTCCATTGAATGGTCTAAAAGCTGTATTAAAGGTTGTAATTTAAGTTTTTATCCAAAGCGCCCAGCTTGGTGGGTTAGCGTTATAATTCAATTGCTCTTCTCTGCTTAACTAATGACAAATTAACTACTCTAATGAATTTACATGTTCACAACAAGTCATTTACAGTTCCCAGCATGATCCACTTTAAATTTGATCGTCAAGTGATAAAGGAAAATGTTTGTTTGAGAAACGCTTTAAAAGCATCATCATATCCGTCGTGTCAACTGGTTTCTTAGTTTATGACAGATTGATTAACCTTAAAAAGCAAAGTTAACTGAACAGTGCTGTTCTGCACTTTGGGTTAATGGACATTATTTGGACTTGCTTAAAGGAAAGAAATACTGTGCATTCTGGGAAATGGGAGTGCTGTAGTGCCACCTAACTAACCTGTGCCGTTTAACCACAGCGATGTGCTTTGACATTTAAAAAAAGAATGCACAATTGCAGCATTTTCATTAATGTGTGTACTGTTCCTCTACGAACAATTTCATCTGCACATTCCTTGGCTTCATCTTTACTACTGTAAGTTGTTCAGTGAAGGTCTGCTCTTCAGTTCGAGAAACACCATTAACATCAATCAAATGTTACGGTTCAGACAAGTGCTGCACCACAGTGACCAGTTTCTCTCTGGCACACTCAAAAATGGTCATTATAGCCAAAAAGTGATTGACAGTCAGACAGCATGCATTTTCAGTACCTGTCAGAATGACTTCGGGTTCACCACACTTATCCTAAACCCATTGTGTTTTATCTGTTTAGACAAAATCAGGACTGGAGACATTTTTATTTAGTTTTCATGGTGAGGATATGGATCCGCCTTCTATTGATGTGCTGAAATTGTCATGTTCTGTTCTTTCATGTTTAAGGTGTCAGGAATTGGTAGGCAGAACCCAGGTGCAGACAGCAGATTAGAAGCTCAAAATGAATTAAAACAATAAACAACATGTTGGCCATGTGCATCCACACAAAACACGTGGGACTGTCATGATCCTGACACAAGATTAGAAAAACATGACTGAGCGGGCACAGGATCGTGACGTAAGACTCCTTTTCTTTCAGTTTTCTCCTTCCTGTCAATAAAGTCTTAATAAATTCGCTCAGATAACACAGCTCAGTCCTCAAGTTATATCAAAGATGGTCTAATGGGTGCATTAAATGTATTTATTGCGTTTTATATCAGTTTTCTTTCTCTGAGGGCAGCTCTTTATCAACTGGGGAAGTGCGCTTGAGTCAACTGCCTGAAATGATAAGCGCTGGTCTTTGTTAGATCTGCTTAATGCCAGCTCATCTTTAAATGTGAGGACCGTGAGATCCGTCTCACACAATGACCGCAATCTCCGGATGGCGGTCCTGCCATTCCACACAATACGAAACTGTCACATCCAAAATTCCCATTCGCCGCCAAAGGTGGGGACGATTCAAGCAAATTGCACCCGGAATGATTCCATGCGGCAGAATGCAGAGGAAACAAGACCTGGACTCATCGGCTTTGCACTCATTGGGAAAACGCGTAGCACCGAGAGAAAAGTGGAACTCTGATCTTTTGTGCAGCCCCCTCTTTCAGGATATAATTGCAGGCAGAGATGAAGATTGGTTGGGGGCAATTTGTCAAAATCGGTAGCATTGACTGCGTGTGACAGGATCAGATGTGTACTGAGTCTTTGTAATAATGTAAGGTACGAGGCACGCCGGTGTGAAGATGGAGGATTAGTTATCAGAGCTGTCTAAAGGCCAGGGATGGCTTTGAGTAATTCCATAACGCGGTGGGAATAATTAGCTTCGGCTTGACCTTTAAACACAACCTGGCTGCAGCGAGTAGAGGAGTATCATCGCTACACAGATCCGAGCGAGGTGCTTTGTCTTAGGTTTTACATGACATTACCGACACTAATAACCCACCACTGGCTGTGTTTCTTGGACACATAAAGCCCTGGCTGAACAAAAGTTGTTCCATCTGACTAATTGCTTCTTTGTTGTGCGTGAGATAAAGGATTCACTTCTTTCTATCAGTGTAACCCATGCCCGTGCCAACAAGACTTCCTACTGCTACTTGTGTTCAAATAGTTCTCATCTCAAGCCAACTTACAAGGTCGCAAATCATATTCATTCGATTGATCTCATTTGTAGTTTTGGTGCAATCTGCTTTTGTGACAGTGACGGCTAGGTTTAGGGGTGATGCTTCATTATTGTTTTTTTCTAATAATTGTATGTTTTTATATGATTCACATCCTACAAAGTTATACGAATTAGCCACCTTGTCAAATAGTAACGAATTGCCTTCATGTCAGGCAATATTGACTTTATGCACACATCATTCTCGTCTATTCAGCTATATTTGTTGATATTAAAAAATCTCTTAATAAAATGTATGAGAAGTGTGAAGTAAACAGGAAAATCAACATTATCAGATTATAAACACGTATTATGTCATAAATGCTTTCACTTGATCGCAAAAAAGTGGCATGTTCATTTATTTATTTGTGTGTTATTTTTATGTTCAATTCTTGTTTATATTGCCTTACATACAAACAAAAACAGAAATGATCAACCAAAATTTTAAACGGTTTCATCATTTATTCACCCTCGTGTCATTCCAAATCTGTTCCAAAATGAGTTTCTTTCTTCTGCAGAACACAAAAGAAGATATTTTGAGGAGCGTTGATAACCAAACAACATTGTCCCCCTTTGACTTCCATTGTATGAAACACATTTCTCAAAATATCGTCTTTTGTGTTCCCTTGAAGAAAGACTCACATATAGGTTTTCAACCACATGAGGGGGAACAAATGATGACCGAATTTTAGCAAAGGTATTTTTACAAAATATTTAACTAATTCACTATTTAAAAACTGAAAGTGAGCATTATCCATTTGGAAAGGCTGACAGGAGACACAAGGGAAAGCTTCTGTTAATTGGTCCAGCAGGCACAGTTATCGCCCTGGCCAATATATCATATCTTTCAAACTCTTTCTTTGCTACCACAAAAGATGGCATATAAATGGAAGTGTGTGATGCTCTGTGCAACTGAGAGAACAATTATTGATGGTCTGTAATGCGAAAATGATGTATGCCTCAGGTTTGTGCCTCCCATATTCCCATAACTGCTCTGTGTCGGGTCACGTCGCACGGAATTACTGTCACATTTACACAGCAAGGTTTAATCACAATGGACAGAAAACCTGTTTGGTCTGCTGGCTGCTGTGTATTTCATTCAAACACACGAATGCTGTCAAGCGGCAGTTTAGAGTAAACAACAGGGTAATTGAAATGCATGATCGTATGAAGCAAACACAAAAATATATTAGGAAACGTTTTCACAGTACAGCAGAGGTGGAACCATGTCATTGCTCAGTAAGTCTCAAATCACAAGTAAGTCTCAAGTCTTTGCATGCAAGTCTCAAGTCAAGTCCCAAGTCAAGACAATCAAGTCCAAGTCCTCAAGTTAAATGCAGAGCTATCATGCTATATCATGCATTCTGACTTCTTTACACTGTTAACCATGCTAGCTTCTCATGCTTAACATGGTCAACTTGTTAAAAAACGAGTTGGACGTATGACCTAGTATTTCTGTACTTGATACAATCCCCCAGCACTCCAACTTGTATCGGAAAGTTTTTATAAGTCTGGATCCCTGTGTCGTCGTTTTATTCGCCAAAACAATGGCAAAGTGAAGGCGAAAGAGCGCGCCCACGAGCCAACCGACGAACAAGACCCGCTTACCACCAAGGTTATCTGCAGCTTGTTACTCTTGCGATAGTGAAGTTTAGGTGTGTCTGTTTGTTCACGGCATTTCAGTGATGAATGTTATATAAACGGTGGATATAACGCTGGATTTGGAGATGGTTTGAAACTGATAGATGGCATAGTCCCAGTGCTAAAAGATGCCGGACATGAACTGCACATGGTAAGTCAAACTAAGTCATACGTCTGTGTTTTGTTGGAAATCAGTGTGTACGTGCATAATGTACAAAACACGAAGGGATTAATGTGATGTGTTGCTTGCTTGTGCTGTAGTTCCATCCCACTCTCCCCACTAGTCCCACCTCTCTTATTTGTTTAGCAGCTAGATTAATGTAGGATTCACATATTAGTTTAGTTCAGGGAAGTAAAATAGTGCAGGGACGGATAATAGTGTCTGACACTTAAAACCCATCATACCAATGTGTGTTTATAAGTATATAAAACTTTTGTGTTGTGTTGTGTTGTGTTGGCTTGCTTACTGACCTATACTCATCTCTGATTATCAATAATAAACCTGCATCATTCTCTAACTCATCTCAAGTGTTTTGTTCAGGAATCTGGTAGTGCCAGCAACAATTGAAAAATGAAAAATATTTGCTCACAATACTTAGCCCGCCTCTGTAAATTGTGGCCCCAATGTGGCCCCTGCTTATAAAAATTCCTAGATCCGCCACTGGTTCTAAAAGGCCCACACACTATTATCAGTGCTTGAGATCGAATTCATTTTTCTTTAATAAGGATGGAGCTGCGGAACTATAGGCGCCTTTTTTGCTAGTAAACATTGACACGTTTTTGTGGGAGGAGCATAGGTGGAGGCAGAAAGATTCCCCCTGCAGCTTTACTAACGCTAGTGAGCGTGTTTTGATAACTTGCTTTTTTGACGATGAATTTGAATGTGTACGGTCAGTAACTGCCTGGGACTGTGAGTTAAGTGGTCTGACATCCAAACATACCAGATATAGAAACCAAGCGTGTATAGTAAAGAGAAACTGAGAGTGTTTACATATTAAGATGCTTAAATGTACTCACAGTGGTAAACGGTAGCAAATGCAACTACTTAACACACTTGACACATAACATGAACCTTCTCACTGTTTTCTCTCCCCAATTCTACTAATGCACTTGTGAAAACTGTAGAAACCGCAACGGAAAACAGTTTCTTTTATGTTTAGTGTCTGGTCGTTTGCTAATTGCTATCAAAGTTAGCTAAAATATGCGCTAATACGGGAAAATAACTTAACTTGTTCCCCCGTTGGTTTGATTAGGTGGGTAAACATGAGAAGTTTTTAGACACGTACCAAAATCATAATCCATACCAACAAAAGACAGGAGTTTATTTAACTTTAAGTGATAAACGGTGAAAACGCCAGCATTTTGATGATCGTTTCTGTTAAGTCTGCTCATTTTATTGTGTTTAACTACAGCTGTCATCAGTGTTTTTGTTTGGAAATGGCAGCAGGTATGTGTTAAAATATCAAATTGGAGACTGTATTCTGTCGATTGTGGCACTAAACAACACAACAAGATGATATTTTAAACTCCTTATGTAGACGAATCTGTGCTGGTTTGTATTGACCAGCAGTTCAATACCTCCAGTTTTCCCTTTGTTTTGCCTCCAGCTAATGCCGTGACGTAAACTTGATGTCGGCCGTAAAGTGGCATATATAAGCCATCTGTTATTGGCCTTACTGTACAATACACTCTCTTCAATGAATGCCGAGTTGCACCCCAATCTACTCCTACAAGACACCTGAGAACATTGATTCCTTTTTTCCATCTGTCTTCTAGCTTCTTTAGGTGTGATGAAAACGTGTCGGTTACGACTGTAACCTCCGTTCCCTGATGGAGGGAACGAGACGTTGTGTTGAGAGATAGACTGGGGTTTAATCTTGAGAACCTATCATCTTCGAGAGGAATTTTAAAACGCCAATGGGCTTGGCGAATGGCACACGCACGCCAATCCCCGGCCCCGTGCATACGGGTATAAAAGGGAAATGGCGGCAGCCATTCACTCATCTTTTGGGCTGAGGAACCTGAGAGGCATCTCCTATCTCACTGCAAGTGGGCATGGGCGATCTTGGGAGTGGTATGCTAAATTGATGGCATCCACAATCCAGTGCACCAATCTTTGTTTGGAGACAGCCCTCCACCTTGTGCTGTCCCCCGAAACAGACAAAGAGCTGCTCAGAGCTTCTAAGGCTCTTCGTGTGGTCCAAGTAGAGGCGCAGTGCACGTACTGGACACAACACATTGGATGTTGGGTCTTCCTCCCCAGAGGGGAGCACCTGCAGGTTCACCACCTGGTCCCGAAAGGGAGTGGAGGGAACCTTGGGCACGTAACCTGGCCGGGGTCTCAGGATAACGTGAGAGCTACCGGGCCCAAATTCTAGGCACCCATGTGACACAGAGAATGCCTGGAGTTCCCTCACCCTCTTGATAGAAGCGAACGCCATCAAGAGTGCCGTCTTCATCATCAGATGAGAAAGACTGGCATCTCTGAGGGGCTCGAAGGGGGCCTTACAAAGGCCCTGAAGGACCACATTAAGGTCCCAAGAGGGTACTGAGTGTGGTGGAGGTGGATTCACCCTTCTCACGCCCCTAAGGAACCTGGTGACCAGGTCATGTTGGCCGAGAGACTTACCCTCCACAAGATCGTGATGAGCGGCAATAGCGGCTACATACACTTTCAACATGGATGGGGAGAGGTTACTCTCGAGTCTTTCTTGTAGGAAGGCCAACGCTGACCCGATCGGGCAACTCCGTGAAGAGACGCCACTTATAAGTGTATAAACGCCTAGTGGTGGGGGCTCTAGCCTGCAGGACGGTCTCTTTGACCGCTGGCGGCAAGCCACTCAAGGTCTCCTCGTCCCATCCAGGGGCCAGATATGGAGATTCCAAAGATCTGGCTTGGGGTGCCACCCCGGGCCGTTCCCCTGCGACAGAAGGTCCTTCGTCAGGGGAATCGGCCAGGGGGAGCTGTCGTCAGAGCCACGAGGTCTGAGAACCAAGTCTGGTTGGGCCAGTAAGGCGCAAATAGCAGTACTTGATGTCCCTCTTCCCTGACCTTGCACAGGACATGTGCAAGGAGGCTCACTGGGGGTACGGCGTACTTCCGCTTGTCCGGAGGCCAGCTGTGTGCTAAGGCATCCGTGCCGAGGCGTCCCTCGGTCAGGGAGTACCAAAGCGTGCAATGGGTGGAGTCCAGGGAGGCAAACAGGTCCACCTGGGCCTGGCCGAATCGCTCCCATATGAGTCGGACTGCGCAGAGATGGAGTTGCCATTCTCCGTGGGGCATCCCCTGATGAGACAGCGCATCGGCTGCCTGGTTCAGGTCGCCCGGTATGAAAGTGGCTCCCAGGGACTTGATTACCTGCTGACTCCAGAGGAGGAGGCGTCGGGCGAGTCGTGACATCTGCCGTGAGCGTATGCCACCTTGGTGATTGATGTACGCCATGGCAGCCGTGCTGTCCGACTGGACCAGCATGTGTTTGTCCTACACAAGGGGCTGGAGCCTCCTTAGTGCCAAAAGGACAGCCAGCAACTCAGTTGATGTGCCACCGCAGCCGGAGACCCGTCCACTGCCCCGATACTGCGTGCCCGTTGCACACGGCACCCCACCCTTGCAGGGAGGCGTCTGTCATGACCACGACGTTCCTCGAAACCTGCCCGAGTGGAACCCCCGTTCCGAGAAAGGTCAGGTTTGACCAAGGGGTGAGGGTGCTAATGCACTGAGGCGTTGCCGGTGTGCCACGCCGTCCAGGGAACACGACTCTGAAGCCAGTGCTGAAGCGGCCACATGTGCATCAACCCGATAGGGATTACCCCTGTCGAGGACGCCATGTGCCCCAGGAGCCTCTCAAAATGTTTCAGCGGGACCGCTGGAGTCCGCCTGACAAGTTTCAGACAGTTCAGCACCGACTGCGCACGCTCGTTGGTGAGACGCGCTGACATAAGGACAGAGTCTAGTTCCATACCGAGATAAGAGGAGCGCTGCCCTGGGGAGAGCTTGCTCTTTTCTCGGTTGACCCGTAGGCCCAGACGGTCTAGGTGCCGGAGCACGAGGTCCCTGTGCATACACAACACATCTCGCGAGTGTGCCAGGAAAGCCAGTCGTCGAGATAGTTGAGTATCCGCACACCTTGCTCCCTGAGGGGAGCTAAGGCAGCCTCTACGAGTTTGGTAAAAACCCGAGGAGACAGGGCCAGACCGGAGGGCAGGACCTTGTACTTATACACTCTTCCCTCAAACGCAAACCGCAGGAACAGTCGGTGCCGAGGGAGGATGGAGACGTGAAAGTACGCGTCCTTCAGGTCGATTGCCACGAACCAATCTTGGTGATGAACTGAGCCCAAGATGCGCTTCTGCATCAGCATCCTGAACGGCAGCTTGTGTAGGTGCTTGTTCAGGAGGCGCAGATACCCACCTTTTTTTGGCACTATGAAGTACAGGCTGTAAAACCCGGAAGACATCTCAGTTAGAGGGACGGGTTCGATCCCCTCGAACCGCTGGCTCTCTAGCCAGCGTGAGGGGCTGGTGCACTCTTGCCAAGCGACTAAGAACCTTGACAGAGGAACTAGAGGGACGATCTGCTTCACAGTGCCATGGGAGGCTGGTTCGGTGACTGACAGTGCGGTCACCTCGCACTGGGCGGAACCCCGGGGAGGTCGACGGCTCTGTTGACTTACCTGCTTGTTGTCGCTGACCGATGCAACGTCCGGTGGAGGTGGAAGCAGATGGGGTGGCAGCAGAGCTCACAAAGTACATAGCCAGCCGTGACCGCAACACCTTGATCGCCATGTTCTCGCAAACAAAACATGCCGGATTGACAAATCCTGCCTCAGCATGCTTGACCCCCAAGCATGTGACGCAGGTGTCATGCCCGTCTGACTCAGGGATGAGTCTGTCACACCCAAGGACACAGCTGCGAACATGCTCACAACTGTGAGAAATTTGCTCTTTTAGGTCTGTAGCTTGCTGCCGAGACGCCCAGGGGAAGTCCGCTTTCAGGTGGGAGAAGTCCGCTGTTCTGTGTCGTAAGTCCAGCAGTAGAAGTCGTCGACGAATCGAAGAATCTCAAAGAGATAATGCTTGACATAAACCACGCAGGTTCCGAAGAACAAAGGATGAGTGAATGGTCGCCGCCATTTCCCTTTCATGCCCATATGCACGGGACGGGGATTGGCGTGCGTGTGCCATTCGCCAAGCCCATTGGCATTTTAAAATTCCTCTCGGAGATGATAAGTTCTCAAGATCAAACCCCAGTCTATCTCTCAACACAATGTCGAGAGACCGACTGAAGGGGATCGTGAGTTTAGAATCCATCCAGATTCCAAGGAACCTAAATTCTGAGACCTGTTCTAATACTTTATCATATAATTTAAATTTAACACTTGGTATCTTGAATGCTTCTCTTACGGCTTCAGAGGTTTGTTCAATTCGCCCGTAAGAGCCCTGCAAAGTGGACATAAAGGGCATGAAAATGCATGAAGCGTGACTACTACACAAATCTCATGATTGCGGTTAAATAACCCTTCAAACTTCCGTAGTAAGTTTTGTCCGTGTATGAAGACAGGCAGTTGTTTACCGCAAATTCGTGTTCTGAAGTTAACTTCAGAAGCAAACTTCATTCGATTTTCTGTGTGCAGGGAGTAGAGAGCAGTGAACACTGTGTAGGGACCATGTCAATCGGAACACAGTTCAGTCATGGAGCTCTCTTCTAACGAGCTGGTGATTAAAATCAGGTGTGTTAAACAAGAGACGCAAAGTATGCAGAGCGGGGGTCACGAGGACCTGAATTAAGAACAGCTAGGCTATGGGTATTTCCCTAACGGAAGTGAGCAACCCTGTGCCCTACTCCCTTCAAAAGCCTGAGCTCTTGAAGTCAACTCTTTCAAGGGTGTAGGGCATTACTGTCTCTCGTGTATGCGTTTGGAACTCTCTTCAAAAAGGGAATGACTGGCCAAATGTTACCTTGACAACGCCGCACATGCACTCTGAATCCAGCACTCGTTTGTTGAAATTAAACACTAACACTTTTAATACTTCTTGTAAAATATTGTGTAATTATGTCTTATTTCACCTTGTATTTTATTATTAATAAAGGGAATATGTGATAAAGGAAACCTATAAACAAGTAGCTATTTTTAAACGTATTAAAACTTTCCTATAAATTAAATTATTTAATAAACTAATATTTATCACTGACAAAAATAGTGTAAACAAACACAAATTAAATGATTGTATTTACCTTTGTAGGTAACAAAAAAATCTTGTAATCCAAGAGAACTAAATAAAAGAGAACTTGTAATCCAAGATCATGTGATCACAAACAAGGCTCACTTCCTTGAAGTGACCATGGCATGTACCCTTCGCTAACGGATTTCTGAAAGGGTATAATGCAGGTGTATCATTTTAGTAATAGATAGAATACTATTGAAATGGCTATACACGTATACATAATGGCCCCCTCAAGAATAAAATTCTGGCTATGCCACTGATAACAACATAAAACAAAATATATAATGTTCGAATGAAGATCGAGATCGTATGAATTCATACAAATTAGCCAAAATTAGCCACATCGTAAAGTAGTTACGTTATTGCCGTGAGATTGTGTTGGATAGACAGATGTTTACAGTAATAACAGTAAATAAACAGAAAATAATATGTTGCCACATGGTAAAATCACACTGACTATAGACCACTTTGCAAGATGTAAACAATGGTCCGGAAGAATTTAACGTTTCAGTTTATTATTAATTAATATATGTACATTTTATAAATCTTACACATATAATTAATTACATCTTAAAGATCTTTGTTGAACATTTTAAATGAGTTATATATATTCTGTTGGTTGTATTTTCGTTCAAATACTTATGTTATGTAACAGGAAGTTTTTCTACTCCAGCGTTAAACCAGCATTGTTTACATCACTGAAGTGGTAGTTCGTTTTTTCATTATAAACAGGGTGTCAATTGGGTGGAGCCCCGGCACATAGGCTGGCGGTCTTGATTTGCTCTCCGCCAGCGTGCGACTCTTCTGGTGTTATGGAGCGGCTCTCCGTTGTGCCGCAGTGTAAATCTGAAGGTTAAGTAAAAATGTCTGCTTCTCTTGTCATGGTTCTGCCCCATCTTGTCTTGCTTTTCTTGATCTAGTGGAAGAAGCATGACAGAACCTCTTGTTTCATGTGGAGAGAGGCGTTTTGTCCCTTTTGGCTTGCCATACTCTCTCCGGTTTCGTCTCTGTTCCCGCCCTCTCGTCTCCTCATTATTGCTTGTTATTGGTTTCATGCCCTACACCTGTCCCCATTATTTAATGCCCCTTTGTTCTCTGTCCTGTGCTGGTTCATTGTGTGTGTATGTGTCACTTGTATGGTGAGTGCCTGTTCCGTGGCAGTCTAGTGTAGTCATTTGTAGTTCATGTTTATGTTAAGCTTAGTCTTGTTAGGTGTAATTAGTCTTAGTCCTGTCCTGTTGTAGATTCCCCTGTTTTGTTATGTTACCCCCACGTGGGTCTTTGTTTTGTATATTTGTTAATAAATGTCTTGTTACTACCCCTTACCCGCTGTCTGCGTTTGGGTCCTCTCTCCTTGTCTCACCACCCGTTCATGACATCTCTACTGTCAAAATACTGTAATATGTTTCTAAACATTGTATTAACTGCATTACTATAGCTAGAAGAAACTGTTGTTTTGCGACCTGTAGTCTAATTTTAAACAAAATTCTGTTGTTCTTTAGATGAGTTATTTTCATAAGGCTAGTGTACGATGGGCTGTGAATTATAGCATTTGAATGAGTCGAGTGCTTTCTGCTGTTGGTGTGTTATTGGGCTTCATGAACACTGAGCTGTATTGGCTCGCTGTGCTAATGAAAGACATAACTCGTTGATTTTAAAGCTCCACAGGCAACGGTTTGGTGCACGTTTGGCAAAGCTCTTTTTCTTTTTAAGAAGCTCTGAAAGGGATTATCTGAGATTGTCTGGGAGTCATCAGGCTCCAGAATTCTCAGTCACCTCTAAATGTACTTTGTGTGATGTGTTTGAGTTGGATTAACCTTCAGGTTCAGTGTTGTGGCTATTGGGATATATTCTCTTTTTTTTGTTAGATTGTTTTCATTTGAACACTGAGATTCTGTTTGTATTCCATTTCGCTTTGAACATTTGTCTGTACGAGGTTGCTGAAATGTTTGTTCTGAAAGGGCAAACATTTACACATTTAAACAGTGGGGTCCAAAACTGAAATGAAATTATTAGAGGCAGTGGGTGCAAAAGTCTAAACATCATATTATTTCTAGACATCAATAAGATTAGTTAGTAGCAATTTACAGTAGGGTTGTTAAAACATCAACTAACAATGAGCAACATACATTGTTAATGTTAATTAATGCCAATTTTTGGAGCAGGTGTTTCATAATGTATAAATTAACGTAATAACCAAGCAGTCACAAGACACACGAGAGCCAATGGTATTTCACAATCGCAGCTGATGTAATGCTTGCTGGCAGCAATTTTTGAATCTGTGCGCAGCCGGACGGGGGTTCAATGGTGGACGGAGAAAGGCTTCGCTTTTGGGTCTGATCTTCGGCCTTGGAACGCTTTGAATAACTGCACTTTTTAAATAAAAATATCATCCGAAGCTGTATCTGCCGTATCTTAAATATGAAATGTACTATGTGTAATTTAATAAAACAGAGTTATATCATTTTGGAACCAAACTCTTCATTTCCAAACAGTATTGTTTTTCTTTTACAAAAACACAATTATAATAATGTTTTGACCTCTACAATTCCATTTTACTTTCTGGTTTAGTGGTCTCATCAACCACTAAATTTGCTGTTTAGAATTTGTCAGATCATGCTGAAGTGACATGAATCCTTGGGGTTTTATTCCAGTCCATGACAACTCGAGTGCATCCGTCATTAAAGCACATTTAACTCAAATCTAAATGAGGTCATCAGCCTAACAATTTGAGAATGCAAAATAGATGCCTTTCACCCAACAGTATGTTTTTACATCAAATTCTAACGCGAAAACCCAATATTATACATTATTGACGCTGATGGCATTTAACGGGATTGTTCACCCAAAAATAAAAAAATATTTTATCCTTTGCTTACCCTCTTGTCATTTCAAACCTGTATGCCTTTCTTCTGCAAAACACAAAAGAAGATATTTTGAAGAATGTTGTTAACTGGCCCCAATTGGTTTTGTGTTCGTACAATAGAAGTGAATGCGTGCCGGTGCTTTTTGGTGCAAACTTACTTCAGAATATCTTCTTTTGTGTTCTGCGGAAGAAAGAAAGTTCTAAGGGTTTGAAATGACAAGAGGGTAAGTAAATGATGACAGAATTTTCATTTTGTAGGTGAACTGTCACTTTAATGGCACCTATACTACTTATGTCATAAAACTAAAGTATTTCATGAAAGAGGGATTTACACTACACCATAATCAGTGTCTGTGTAATGGAATTACCTCACTCGAACCTTTCCAAATGCTGCTAGAAGGAAATTGCTTCATTTTCTTGGGCTCATTATGTGTGAAACAGTACAATATACTTGAGCAGCACTTTACATCCAAATAATGAGATTCTCTAGTTTGGCTCTCACTACTTCAAACCACTAAAATACCTGAAATGAGTTCAATTCACTGTAGAGTGTTCAGACAAATGAAGCACTTATTCCTTGATATTGTTTCCATATTGTGCTCTTGTGTAAAGGACAATACCTCAACATATGTCTACATATTGCCATAATACGTAAACATAGTCACTGGACTATAGAACAATACATAAAATATTAAGTTTGTAGAATGTTAACAATTTCTTCTCAATCTCCAAAGTGATTAATTATCAGCAGATAATGCATTAAAAAAAGCAATACAAAATAAATCTCGATCCATGATTTTTGTTTTTGTGTGGAAAATGTGTTTGAAAATACTATACCTTACATAAATCATAGCTGAACAAAGAAAACAAATGACAAAGAATTACTGTATACTGAATCTTGGCAGCTGTTTCAGAAGCACTCTGGTTTTATTGATAAAACACTGCCAGAATTTCATCAGGTTTTTTGTCTGTTTAGCGACTCAAAACAAATGAGAAATTCAAATTAAAAGTGTATTTTCCGTGAACACATTCCAACTGTTCTTTGCCAATGTCTTGTCATAGGTGAACAGGATAGCATGCTTCATTTTTCTTGTGTGTTATTATTGAAGGGAAAAACATGGCTCAAAGCCACTTTGCAGAGAATCATATTTCTGTGTTTCCAAAGTAAATCAGGTTCAACTATGCATTTTGGACGAATCACATCTTGTCTAATAAGCAATCATTAAAGATGTTTGTATCATTGATCATGTAATCATTAATCAATAATCATTGATAAACATGCTGTTAAAGATTGCAAAATATTGTGCAGTCAGTGCCTGGTTGTGGAAGAACACAGTTGCTGCATAACCTTCCTTCGGATTCCGTGTGGTCCGATAAAAACCACACGAACGTCATAAGTAAACCTCAAACAAACAATAAAAAAGGCCAGTTTATGACACCTTAAAAACAAACATTACAAAATGAACCGGCATGAGACAACAAACACAAGGGCATTAAATAGGGGAACTAAAAGAGATAATTACAAAGGGCAGGTGAGGGGAATGAAACACTGGTGGGAAGCTAGACAGGGAAACGAGGGGGCGGAGCTAAGACTCGCACATGGCACAAAACAAAGGCCATGTGCTTCCACACAGAAAATAACAAACACAAAAACATGGTACTGTCACGACCCAGTCCACAAAACTAGAAACCTCTTGACCAACAGGACCGGATCATGACAACAAGTATTGTAAGATCATTTGTAGTTCTTTTTATGTAGTAGATATACAGCTGCAGTGCTGTAGTGCCACACGTTTCAGGCCACACATGCCAGGCCACCCATCTTAGACCCAAAGTGAAGGCGAATGATATATGGTTCGGGGGAGTGTCTTATCTTTAATCATATCACCTACAGTTTTGTATAGCATGGTGTTCTTTTGTAGATGCAAGATGAGCAATTTTCGATTTAATAGGATTTAAATGTACAACATACATATTACATATAAATTACATTTGAAATACTAAAAATGACAATATCTGAATATTTATTGATATTCCCTTTATACCTTTGAAGTGTTTTCAATTTGAGTGTATGCCATTCTGCCATTTATATGTTTATTTTGTAACACATACTTTGTTTGTAAAAAAGAGATGGTGAACAGACATTTAATGTTAAACATACTTTTTTATTAGCAATGAACAATAAGTTTGAAAAAAATCAACAAAGAGATGTAAAACAGAGGTATATATTTTTAAGAGAAACAATAAATGGCAAATTATCAACACTGTTCAAATAGAACTGAATTAGTCCCATTAGTCCCGACGATATCTCCTAAATTTTCATTGAAAGCTCGGCTACTTCCGGCGACAGTGACTTTTGGCGGCTGGAAGTGGGTGTGTCTAGCGACGCGACAAGGTTTAGAATTGCTCAACTTTATGCAAATGATGGCATGACAAATGGCTTGCTCTTAAGGGGTTTGTGGTGTCACGCCTCGCATTGCATCTAGTGTGGACAAATTTTGAAATTATAATGCGTTCTATTGTCTTTTGCCGTGTCGCGTCACGTCCAGTGTAATACACTATGAATGCAATAGTTACTGTCTGGTACTTCTTTTGTGAGGCCAAAATAAAGGGATTGTTTATAAATAATCAAATGTTGAAACTTTTCAGTGCATCCTTAAACTTCTATCATTCCGAAGATCGTGTTAAATCCTGCATCTGTTGCATTTAATGAAGCGAGTGAGTCAGGGGTATTTTTTATTTGTTGTATTTACTGCATAATGCTATATGGAAGTATCTCTCTGCAGCCATTAAAGACTGACTCACGCTGTTAACAGTCAGTCTGAGGCTCTCGTGATAAACAACCGGCCTGCTCAATGGGGAGGAAAAGGATATAAACAAAAAGATTTATGAGATCATAAGCTGAGGTCTGAGAAAAATATCACCGAAATAATAATTCCACAGGAGTGTGGTAAACCCATCATCCAGATTTGTCATTCTGTTAGCCTATAGAAGGCAAGCATAGGTTGACATCTGGAAGAGTTAGAAGTTTGAGAAAAGTTCAAAATCGTTCATGCATTTCAGTCTTTACATAATTCAAAATAAAATATAGTCGCTGTTCTTCATAAACCTCGAATGTCCAAGCACTTTTTAATCATTTTTTATTGGTTAGATATTTATGGCTGATAATAATGATTTAAGGGGAAAAAATCATGAAATATGGAGATACGAGGTTTCAGAAGGTCAGCAGTGATATGCAATGGGTCCAAAAGTCTGAGTCCACATTTCGTCATGTGTTTTAAAGGATTTGTGTTGCTGTTAAATGAAGATTTTTTTGTTTTACCTCGGCAATATTTATTTAAGCTTTTGCAATATATACTTCTGCAGTATCTCAACTCCATTGTGCCGCACAACTGTGCTTGGAATTGGTGAGAAAAATCTTTTGTTTATACCTCGGACACGGCCTCCAGAATAAAGCAAACCGTGGGTTTAACATGCCTCACATTCGCAGTTGTCTCGCAGAACATTTTGTTTGCTTTCAGTAAGATAACCAAACAGAACATGAATAGTCTCGGTGTGAATTTCGCTTATAAGAGTTATAGAGGGAAGCAGATTTATTATATCTCAGTGAACGCTGCCTTTCGTATAAATCTCCAAGCATGAAGATATCGAAACACGGAGGGAATACTTTCTGAGGTAATGCCAGGGCAGCGGGATGCTGATGCTATCTGGTGTCATGACTAATTGTCTTTGATCGAATATTGAGGTGACAGAATCATTAAAACACACAAATCCTGTCAGAGCTCGCCGAAGGCAGACGGCTTTATTATTGCCTTGCCATTTCACACCCCTCAACCAGCTAGATACAAATCTGTAATCGATAAAAGACAAAAATGGCTGTGTTCAGGTCTTGAAAGACCTGAATGATCTATTTCCCACACCCACCGGAGCTGCTGGTTCGGTCTTTAATTCGTGCACACCAGCCTCTGGTCTTCTTCTGCTATGTTGATGTAGTTTTGATGAAGTTTCTAAATAGTCTATGATATTAAAGGAGTAGTTCACAAATTTGCCCCCATTGACCTTCCATAGGAATCAAAATTATTTTCATCGTTTTCATTGTGCCATTTACAGTACACTCTTTAAAATAAAGGTGCTTCACAATGTCATAGAATTATTTTTAATGGTTCCATTAAGAACCTTTGAACCTTTCTGAATAAAGGTAAGAACGAGATGGTTCTTTAAAGAACCTTTGACTAAATGCTTCTTTGTGGAATTAAAAATGGCATCGTCGTGAAGAATCATTTTAGCATCTTTATTTTGAAAAGTGTATGATAAAGATTTCCTGCTGTCTGAGAAGTTATGTTTATATAGGACTCATATACTGTAAAATATAGTTATTTACAGCTGAGGAATACAACAAGCGGTTTATCATATTACATTGTCAATAAAGCATTTGTGAAACTTTGCAAGGGATACGTTAGTGGACAGTATGTGTACGCTCTTTAACCTTTGTTAGAAAACCAGTATTTTGCTCAAATCAAGAGGAAAACAAGGGGACAAACAGAACTGCGAATGCAGCTTCTGTTCCATTTTTGCTTTATTCTGCATAGTTGACTGATGCCATCAACATGCCACGCGCTGCATCTTCTTGACTGTGCCTTCTGACAATTTAGCAAGGAAATAGTTTTGTGCTTGTTAATGAAGCATGCAGTCGCAGGTGACATTGAGCTGACAGAAAGCAAAACAGGGAAGGACACAGTCGAATATTCTTCTCGTATACTTCTTTCACTCATTTACCCTTACTCCTTGTTTTCTGTTGTTGTTTTTTCAGATGCTGCAGCTCACGTCACATTCACAGCCCTGCCACCAGAGGGCTCAAGCCTTCTTACACTTCTCAAATTGGATGAATTCTGACTGGACAGTTTTTCTCTCTTATATTGTCCAATAGAAAACATGTTCACTTAAAATCTGTGTGGTTTCGCAGTGTTGCTGGACAGTAGAGTAGATGGTATGTTTTGAATGATTATTGTTTTCGGTGATGTATTTATTACAATATCATAATACAGTAAACAACATTATAACATTTCATTTTGCAAATATAATCGCTTCTATGTTATTAACTATGTAGATTTATATTTCATGTATTTGTAAGTATTAAGCTGCACTAGTAAAGATGACTTGTAGTACTTGTCTTTGAGCAGTTTGTTATCCATTTTAGCATATGCCATCATGGAATAATAGACCTTGGAACATTATTGAACATTATCAGAATCAAGCATTCTGCTGGGCAATAAATGACGAACGAAATCTGGATTTTAATAGAGCTCAATAATCTGCAGTGTTAAAGTGCTAAACTTCCATTAGGAACTGGAGCATCATTAAAAAGGGTAACCCTCAAAAGTCACAGAGTTTCTAATGCTAACGACTGTCTGTCTTTAAATATGCACAGAATTCATAAAGAACCTTTGGCAGAATGTGCAGTATACAGTGAGCACACACAGAAAACAGTTAATATCCTGAGCATACCAGTACTTCAGTCTGTATTTGTGCTGTCTTGATGCTTTTTTGACAGAAATGAGCTTACTGGAAAGCTTATTAAAGTGTTTAGTCACATTATGCGTTTTCTCAAATTTTACTACTGTTCTATAAAACCATTGCTCATGCAAGTGGCATTTTAATGAACAGAAAGTGAGAAAGTTGAGCTTGGCAAAAATCACAGAAGTATGGATTTTATTTGCAAAGTAAAAACAAGGAACAACCTTCACTTGCATGTTATTATGGTGTTTACAATATGCTCAAAGTATACATTGTTAGAGCTGGAAATGTTTTTAATGTGTGTATATGTATATATACTGTATATACTTTATATTATTATAAATTATATTATAAATTACAAACACACACACACACATGTCTGGTTTACTATCCCCGTGGGGACAGTCCATAGGCGTAATGTTTTTTATACTGTACAAACTGTATATTCTATCCCCTATCCCTAACCCTATCCCTAAACCTAAAGATCATAGAACACTTTTTGCATTCTTAGATTAAAAAAAATATTGTTTTGTACAATTTATAAGCTTTTGTGCCCATGAGGACCTCAGTTTTGGTCCCCACAGTGACACGAGTCCCCATGAGTTCGTGTGCATTCAGGTTTAGGTCTCACCGGGATATACAAACATGAACGCACACACACACACACATTTTTTTTCAAGGCTAACTGTGATACTTGTGTGATTATGAATTATTAAATTGACTGCATGTTACATTGTTTTTGTATACAGTATACTGTATACATTATCATAAATTCTGCAGTTAGACACGGAGAACCTTTGCACACTGGAGTGAACATTACACTGTGCATTCTGTTTACATACTATAATGGGTTAGGTGAGGGCACAAATAAAATAGTTTTAAGAAATTTGACTCTATGGTCTTATTTTATTCACTGGCACGTTTTTTGTTCAGTGTTTAGACTGAGGAACACCAGATAAATACCCCTGAACAAAGGAGGGCCTGTCCACCTCGCGTACCGCCCATGGTGGTTCTTCAGCCTTTTGGGGCTTTTACCACTGATGGTATAGTCCCCCCTGAAGTCAACTGTTAGGTACCCCTAAGTCCATCAACGTCTCAATAGTTTCACGTCCACCATGGGATTCGAACTCGGGTCCTCCCGTTGACATCCTGGAGGGACTGACCACTATACCAAGGTGGTTGTATGGATAATGATCAACATTGACCAACATGTAATCAACATTACAGCTGGGTAATATGTGTGTGTGTGTGTATCAACACCTTGAGAAACTGTATATTAAAAAACCATTTTTCTTCTTAGGAAAAAAATGTTTCCCTAGAACTCCTTTGCCATGTGTTTATAAATACAAAATTATTATTCACAGTACACAGATATATATTATGTAAACACAAACTCTTATTCTGGATGCGATTAATTGCGATTAATCGTTTGACAGCCCTAAATGTATACATAAAAGTGCTGAAAATCTTAAAATATTCAAAAAGTGCAAAGAAAAAATGTCCAACCAATATCCACAAGTGAAAATTGTATTATAAATGTATTTAAACATCACACCAAATCAAAATAAGAGACAACACAACACCAAAAAGCAATATTTATATTAATATGTTATTTTTAATTAAAGTAACCTTCTCTGAAGAGCCTCCATTCAACACTGATGTCCTACAAGTCGCTCTTGAGGCATTCGTAGGGTAAGTTGTAGCATTGTTCCACAAATGAGTTCCAAACAAATACTTTTACTTCCAATAGAATTAATTGTGGCTATTATGGTTATAAAACTAAGGGCTTGTAATCATAGGGTTGCATAAAAATCTAAAATTTAGGTTAAGGTTAGGATAGGGGGTAGAGGTAGGAGATAAAAAGATCATAAAATTTGAAACATTTTAGGTTTAGGATTAAGGCTAGGATGGGGGTAGAGATAAACGATAGAAAATCATCATACAATTCAAAACATTTAGGCTTAAGTTTGGAGTTATGGTGGGTGGTTTGATAAAACAAAACAAACCCAGCATATGGATGTTACAGCTGGGTTCATGGTTAGCGTGCTGACGTCCAGCTTTATATCACTGAAATCCCTTTATCTCTGATTCAAACCCTTTGGTATCCATGTCTGCAATGTCTCTATCCACCTATATTCTCTCCTCCTCCTCTGACCCTCTGATCAGTCTCCAACCCTGCAATTTTCAAGTGCTGTGTTCCAAGCATACCGACATGTGTGACAAGGTGAGTATCCATCTGTTGTTTATTAAAATTGTAAAGATGCTGGTTTAGTCTGATCAAAATGCTATGTCTTGCTCACCTACATATCGTTTGCCACAGTAAGTACAGGTAATCATATAGACCACATTAGTAGTGTGCAAGGATATTTGTTGTTTGACAGGGAGACCTTTGTCCCCAGACCCTACAAACTTCACAGGACAAAAATAAGAATTCACAGAGGGAATTTGTACACGGTCTCTCCTAAAAGTGGACCTAACCAAGAAGTCCTTCAAGTTAGAATTTCTTTTATATGCAGAAACTACTTTAAAGGATTGCAATTCTGTAACCTTGTGTTGAATCAGCTCAAAATTACCCTTCACTTTATAGTTTAAAGCTTGTGTTTTTCCTGAATAGGTTGTTACTAATGGTATGATGTCTTTCGCCTCCGTCTGTACCCCATATCGCACAGCTCCCATAACGTGTCTTCCTTAATTCGCCGGAGGAACCTTTTCGAGTATGCCTCGGTCTTAAAGCGGTGAATAAGGTCTGTGTGGCTTCATTAAAATGATGTTCTTGTGAACAGATTCTGTAGAATCTTATTAATTGAGATTTGATCAAACCTTTAAATGCAGGTTTAGGATGAAAGCTTTTTTTTGTAAAAGACAATGAGTATCTGTAGATTTAAAGAAAACCTTAGTTGTTTGTACCCGTTGACTGTGTCTGTAAAATAAACTGTTGTATCTAAAAAGTAAATGTATTCATGGTGAATTTTGCTTTTTAATTTTATGTCGATATGATATGGTGTGATATTAGCTATTCTCATGAATTTGCGGAAGGAGTCCTCATCGTGGCGCCAGATCCCAGAGACATATTCCAAGTATCTAAAGTACATAAAAGGTAGGGTTAGTGGAAACAGGGTTAGGGTTAGTTAGGTGGAAACACTTCGAAAACAACGTACTTTCCCACTCAGCCATATAGATATTTGCATAGGCTGGGGCAAATTTCTTGCACATAGCCGTGCCCTGTATCTGTAGGAAAAATTGAGAATCAAATTCGAAATCGTGCCGTGTGAGATTTATTTCAAGTAATTGTAAAATAGCACTATTTGGCCTGAGCAGGTCCGGATTTAGCTCCAAGCTCTTCTTCACTGCCTGTAATCCTAAACCCGTATTAATGTTAGTATATAGACTTTCAACATCAATTGTGAATAAAAAGGCTTGTGATGGAATTGGTTTGGATCAAATTTTTCCTATAAAGTCATACGTATCCTTTAGATAACTCTGATGTAGTTGAGAGATGGGATTAAAAAAATGATCTATATACTCTGCAGTCCTATAGGTTTCACTGCCACAGTCGGACACGATCAGTCGACCCCGAGGGAGCTCACCCGGAATAGTCCAAGACTCTTTATCTGCATGTACCTTGGGAAGTAAATAAAACGTTCTTGATCTCGGTACGTCAGGCCCCATTAGGTAAGTTTTTTGTTTATAAACCCTGCATCCAATGAGTTTTGTAAAATATTCCAAACTAGTTTTTGAGTTTCCATTGCTATTATTTCTGATATTAGAATATAATGTTTGTTATTCCTCAACTGCCTATTTGTTACGCGATGCTCACTGACGACAGACGATGAGGTAGAAGTAATCCATAAACTTTAATGACCGTGTAAACATAACATAACTTGTGTGAGACTCAACAAAGAACTGAGGAAGACACAGGGCTTAAATACACAGATAACGAAGGGTAAACAGATGACGGGGATTAACTAATAATGTCCAAATGATGGGGATCAGGTGAGACGGGTGCAAGGGATTATGGGGAGTGTAGTCAGGTGTAAAACGAGGGCAGACAGTGGATTGTGACACTATTGGCTTACAGAAGATACTGTTGCTTATCCATGATTATAATGCTGGAACCCTTATCAGCAGGTTTTATAACTATATCCTGATTTTTACCTAATTCCCTCAATGCTTTACGTTGTGGAATTGACAAATTGTCTGGGATCATTCTGGCTGACGAATAGTGTTTAATGAGTTTATTGTTTGATCTAATGAATTTCCAAATGTCTGGATTTATCGTATTTAACTTGGCTTCCCAATTAGAAGGTGCCGTAAAAGGTAATCTCTCTCTATCTGTTTCGTATTCAAAATGATCAAGAAGTTTTAATCGTCTATGGAATGCATGGATATCCCTCATGATCTCCTCCTCGTCATCCGACTGTGGCACTGGGATAAAGGTTAACCCTCTGCTTAACAATTCCCTTTGTGGTCCTGTAAGTTGAAAACATCTAGACAAATTAATAATGTTGGTGTGCACATCCCGTGGGGTTTCGCACCTTACCCCATTCAGCAGTTTAAAACCTTTTGCCAGTACGATACGAACGCTGCGTCCCAAATCGCATACTCAATGGGTAGGTACTCAATTTCAGTAGGTACGTATGTATGTGATCGGCCGTTGTCCGCTATAATGATGATCTTCTTCTCCTTTTTAATGGCGGGGAGCAAATTACGTTTGTGGTGCATATCCGCCACCTCCTGAGTGTACATGGCCAGCAATGAACCATGTGGCGTAATAACAAGTGCAACAATTAAAGTTATGAGAGACAGGTGCATTAACATCAGTGATGCTAACTTTACCTTCCATGAGTTTTCCCAACATTTGCAACATGTTTGTAATGCCTTCACAAAGGAGACGTCGGGCAGCTGCTCGACGATCTCGCCTTAGGAGAGCACTGCTGATTTTATTGTCAAGGAATATAAGTATTATTGCTCATAAATTAAGTGTACCCTAGAAATGCAGTGCTAGCCCACACCTACACTTGTGCACAATATTATTGATAAGTGTTGACCAATACTTATTCATTTTCCTGAAAATGATATATTGTATTAAAATAGGCTACTAAATGTAATTGTATTGCCATATGCCATCTATGCACTAATACAGACTACAAAAGTGTGAATGCATACGTTTTCAGGGAATCAATGACATAATGCATGAAGTAATGTAATATGTTTTATTTACAGGAAACTATAGAATAAACATGAATAAAAATACGTAAATTTGATGTAAGAAAATAAATGCATTTAATCATTATTAATACACATACAAGTAAACATCACATAAATCAAAGCTTTATTTCAATTTATTGTTGTAACAAATGATCCTGTATCAACAGGCGTTGATTCTCACATCCTACTGCCATCTTGCAGTGGACCACCGTCGCCGCCTTCGTGATGTTAACGAGTGTGCTCATCTGTCCCTGTAACAGTCAAACAAGATTCAAGTGACCTCTGTGATTTGTGCTCAATACTGCATTTAAATGTGGAGGTAGTTGCACATGTGTTAACTCGCTGTTTATTTTCCTGAATTCATCATCAGTACTAATGGACAAATAAAACATATACATTATGTTTAGTTACATGACTTCCATGTATCTATGCAAGCAGTGAACAATGCTTTGTACCACATGTTAACAGATGTAAGCTACATTACTGTGATGTGTATTTCATGTTGTGATGTGCTCATTTGCAATACTTTATCAAGAAAATGACAGGTCACATGTTACACAGACATTAAAAAGCGTCTGTAACATGCGTATGGTTTAAATATTTGTCACGTTAAGTCTACTTCGAAGACGCGTGTGTGCGTGGAGCTCCCCTTTATGCTATACGTATTAAAACACTGCATTTTCATAGCAAAATCAAAAATATACTAAACTATGTAGCATCTTACAGGTTAACTTTACGCTACAACACTTTAACAAATGCGACTGCAACGCCAAGAGAAGTGTTGTTGGCTAGTAATACTCACATTTGAAAACACCTGCCTCGCAGTTCTCCGCCATGCTCCTGTATGAACTGATCCTGTCCCGTGGGCTCATGGGATAGATCAGTATCCCAAGTATCTGTCGCTGGGTGCTTCAGAATGTGGGCGTAACCAATAAGCCATCCGGGAATTTCTCACCTACTCTATTATGAATAATGAGGTTTGGGACATACTATATTGTTTTCACATACTATATAGTAGGTAAGTAGGCGTATTCAGATGCCACAGTAGTATACACACGTCCAAATCTCGCGAGAAATAGTGCACCAGGCATAAATTTCTCGCCTACTGTTTTATGAATACTGAGGGTTTGGACATACTACTCTTTCGCCTACTGCTTTTTGCCTACTATATAGTATGACAGTATGCGGTTTGGGACGCAGCACATCTCTAATGCGGTATCCTTCGTCCAGTGAATATAGTCCTTAGTCTCTACCTTAAACCTTGAACTACTTAAAGGCTTGATGTAATTTGTGTGATCCCTAATGTACACATTCAGAATCTTAAGATTGTCCTGCTGATCTTGAGACAATACATCTGAGAAATAAATCAAAGGTGTGTAAATAGTAGCATATGGGAAGGCCGTTTTAGCAGCCCTCCACAGTCCCTGTAATTGTTTAATGGCTGTGGATGTTGTTCTCTATTATTAATTCCCACTGATTATTACTTTCTGAACCTGTGTATTGGGGGTCAGTCTCTGCAGAATCTGAGCGATATGTACAAATTTGGCCCCTGGAAAACTATCCGCCTGTATATTCGGATTGATTACATATGGAATTCTCGACAGGTTCGAATCACCAATAACAACTATTGGTTTTGTTACAGATATTCTCCAACCACTCATTTTCCTGCTAGTATTTGGATGTCTGGTTATATTTGAGCCCGATTGAGTGCTTTGGTCACTATCATTTTCCCCTACCAGTGGTGCTATTTGATCTACAAGACATTCCTCTACCATCTCTCCAACCTCCAAAGTACTGCAACCCGGGGAATGTGCTAAATTAGAGGAGGGTTCAGATTGGGTTTTGGAACAGGAATCAATCCTTTGTTGTAGCCCATGCATTCTCACATCCCCGTTCTTCAGGTATTTCACATAATTCTATTTCAGGGTCAATCAGACTCTGAGAAGCAGGAGAGTTGGCATCTGGTATGTGCGCACACACATTGCTTTACAGGGGCTTATGTCTCTGAATCAAGTTAGTCTCTTCGCTATCCCCATTAGGTGTATTATTAAGTGTATCAGAATGAATTTGAGCTTGTACTGGTATTGTTTATGGTCCGCAGGGTCTGTCCCCCATTTGCGTGAATGTATTTAAGGAGTTTTCTTACAGAACCACAGGAGATGTTGCCGGATTAGAGGTATTGGTGTCGTTTCATTATTGTTTTGTATTGCATAGTCTAAGTCTTCTCTATTCACCTGTTCCCTTGTCCTTAACACCTCTACTATTTGTTTCTTGGCATTTTGTATTGTCTCATCCTTTAGCTTATGTCTAAATCTTGCTTTTGCCCACCTACAAGCAGTTTCCCATTCTCGTTCCCCAAGGGCTTGGATACAAATCAACAAATCCTCCTTAACCATTAAATAATGATGTTTAAGGATCTGCATGTTTACACTCATCCAGTTTTGGGTATTCTGTTTCACTCTCTGTGTAGTTTGTCCATTCGGACATGCCGGTTTAATAAAGTCTAGGAGTTTGTTGACCTGCCTCATCATGCCCCTGGAAAGTCTTGGTTGGTTATTGACGTGTGGATAATTTGATCATGATGAATTACCTGTATAAATTTAAAAAGACACTTACATAGCTAAGATTTTATCTATTGTGGAAGTTGTAACTCTTTGTGCATTTACTGTTTTAGGCCCTGCCATTCCCTCCCCTCCTAGCCTATCCAGAGCAGCGAACCTGTTTCTCAAAGGATCATTATTTTAAGTCCCCCAAACACAAGAACGAGGAAAAATGCCGCCCCAAAGGGACCTTACCCCACTCCAGTTCAAGTTCTTCTTTCAAGGCATGTGCTCCTTCGATCCAGATTCCTCTCCTCAAGTGAGTTTGTTGTGATTGTCTGAAGAACGTGATGCATCAATAGTCCTTTCTGAAAAAGCTCCAAGCACACGCTTTTTTCCAGAGTGCAAGAGATTCCCAAGCAGCTAGCATCCACCCCCCCTCCATATTTGGTGGAATTAAAATCTTCAAACTTTATTAGTTTTGCTGAAAAGATAAGAAATGAGAGAAAAAACTCCCTAAAAATAGAAAACAGATTCGCCACTCCTGGGCCCAATACTAATGTCCCAACGTTTCGCTTCTCAACTTCTTCAGGGAACATGGTTAGGGTTACATAAACATAAACCCTGCGCAACGCGGTGCAAGGCGCAGCACAAATGTTTTTGCTAGTTTCTGCCCGACGCAGTTCTCATTTTCCCGTCCTGCGCGTTGTTTAAATAGCAAATGCATTTGCGCTCATTCGTGCGCCCATGGGCGTGTTGGTCCAAAAAAGAGGTGTGCTCAGGCGCATTGTTGCCGCGTTGCTATTTTGAGGAACTGAAAATAGACTGCGCCATAGACCAGCTCAAACCTGGTCTAAAGTCAATGGCGCAATATTTTTTTTGTTTAAAAAAGAGCGCATTAGTAGAAAATGCGCCTTTGGGCGGGTCCACATAGAACGCGCTTTCACTTTACTTATTACACAGAGGGAAGCGCAGCAGCACACTAACATGCCAAATATAAAAAATAAATGGATTACAATGTAAAAGATTAATATTGTGTAGGCTTACATAAAGATAAAAATCCGACTTGTCATGTAGATGATCTGCTCGCGCGCTTTAACCTCACGCACGAGCAGATGTATTTCCTCTCTAGAGAAGCGTCTAGTCTTTGCTCTTGCAAATTCCGCCGTGTAAGTAGCGAATCCGCCATTGCGCGAGCGCAACTGGCTCTTAAATGGAATGAGAGATGAGACTCTGATTAGTTTATTGCACGTTACGCCCAAAAAACACCCATTACTCTTTAAGAGAATCGGGACAACCCATTTAGACCATGCGCCCGGGCGCGCCGACCGTTTTCCCGTCATTAAATTAGCAAAAGTGGAATCGGACACACCCTGAGTGCACCTGCACCGCGCTTTAAACCATGCGCTTAGATTGTGAAAATAGGGCCCCAAGTCTACGTTTAGGGTTGGTTACATTGGAATTACATACACTCTAAAAAGTTAAACTGTGATTTACTCAATTTTTGGGCAAAACCATTTACACAAAAAAAGTACATTTTAAAGCTGTGAAATCAATGAATTGAGTTAATGCAAGTACAAAATTAAGTAAATCTGAGTAACTCGAATTCACCAAAAATATTAAGTGTACATTAAATATATAATTTGTTAAATAAAAATTATTTGTTTACATTAAAAAAACTTGTACATTTTAGGAAAAAATACTGTGGGATTTATATATTTTTTATATGTCCCACTTTTAAAAAAATCACATAAATGATTTTAAAAGAGTTTATTAAATTAATATACAGTAGCTGTTTATTTTGTGACATTTAATAAGCCACTGAATTTCTTTTGTGTAGTACAGTATGTACATGTAGAACTGGACTGTAAAATATAGTGGTACCATTGTTAATATAGTGTTAGTAATGTTTCTTATCCTAAACAATGTTAGTCCAATAATTCATGCTTATGCAGTTTTTCATTTTTAACACTGTCAAAGAGAGGCTTCTCTCAGACGGACCCACCGCCTCCCAAGTGGCAGTAAGGGTGGTGGTGGACCGCCTCTTACGGGCCCTTCCGCGCCGATACCGCACTGCGGTCAGCATGAGGGGTCCCACCACGCTGAGGGAACTGATCGAGTCGGTGGAGCTGGCAGAGGCATCTGCAGCCCGCGACGCGGGAGAGAGAGCGATGCTGGCGCCCCGGAGGGTGAGCCCGGCCTGGCGACCACTGGAGGGTATCTCCCGACCAGGTAACAGACCGGCAGCCCCCTCACCCGTGGATGAACTCATGCCCAGGGAACCGGGACCTGTGGCTTCCCAAGCCTGGATGGCTGGTTGTGCTGTATATAGACAAGCGCCCCCCGGAGCTCCCCAGCGGGTGATCAAGGTGAACGGGCAGCCGGTTACAGCGACCTTTGATTCCGGTAGCACCATCACCCTGGTCCCGTCCGACATAGTATCCCCCGGTGCGGGTGGAAAATTCACAATACCAATTACCTGCGTCCACGGGGACACCCGGGAATTCCCTGCCCGCCGTGTCACCGTGTCCACCCCCCAGGGGTCATGGCCTCTGGATGTAGGGATTTTGGATGATCTACCCGTGCCCGTGCTGCTGGGTCGAGACTCGCCAGGGTTTGATCAACTCCTGGCAACCTCTCTACGGCCAACCGGCCGCCCCCGGAGACACCACCCTCGGAGGACCCCGACACCATATCAGGCCTGGATGGCCGCTGGAAGTGAACCCGAGGGTGAGTGTCAAAATCCTAACCTCTTTTCTGACCTCTTTCGACAGATCACCTGGGGGGGGGGTCTTTTGGAAGAGAACAACGCGAAGATGAGCAATTGCGAAAGTGCTGGGATCAGGTACGCATCGTCGAGGACGAGGTTAGGATACCGGGGCCACATCCGGTCCCTCATTTTGTCATCAAAAACGGTCTGTTATACTGTGTCGGACAGAGGCGGGGGGAGGAAAAGCAGCTGCTAGGGGTCCCGAAAGGAAAGACGGACTCGATCCTGGAGCTGGCCCACGCCCATCCCATGGCTGGACACCTCGGGGCGGCCAATACCAAACAGAGGATTCGGGACCGATTCCATTGGCCTGGACTGGAGGGAGAAGTTCGGAGATTCTGCCAGAGTTGCCCCACGTGCCAGAAGACCTCGCCGAAACGGCTGCTCCCCAGCCCTCTTGTCCCCCTGCCCATCATCGAGGTACCCTTCGAGTGTATAGGGATGGATCTGGTAGGACCGCTGCCTAAGTCTGCCCGGGGGCATGAACATATCCTGGTGATTGTCGATTATGCCACCCGGTACCCGGAAGCAGTCCCCCTGAGGAAGGCCACCTCCAAGGCCATTGCCAAAGAGCTCTTCCTTCTCTTCAGCCGGGTGGGAATCCCCTCGGAGATCCTGACTGACCAGGGATTTCCGTTCATGTCCCGGCTGATGGCGGACCTCTGCCACCTACTCCAGGTGAAACAGCTGCGCACCTCCGTTTACCATCCCCAGACAGATGGTCTGGTCGAGAGGTTCAACCAGATGCTGAAACGGATGTTGCGCCGGGTGGTGTTAGATGTTTCATCTCTAACTTCTCCTCTATAGCCAGTCCCCTGACCGACCTGACCAGAAAGGGGCAGCCAGAAAAGGTTATCTGGACCCAGGAGACGGAGAAGGCATTCCAGGCATTGAAGGCAGCCCTAACATCGTCTCCAGTGCTGTACGCCCCCCGACTACGGCTGCCCCTTTACACTCCAGACCGACGCCTCAGATACGGGAGTAGGTGCGGTGTTGTCCCAGACTCGGGGGGGTGAGGAACATCCCATTGTATATATCAGCAGGAGGCTCACCCCCGCCGAGTTCCGGTATGCGACGGTGGAGAAGGAAGCCCTAGCCATAACGTGGGCAGTCCAGGAGCTCAGGTACTACCTGCTCTTGAGGAGCTTCACCCTCGTCACGGATCACGGCCCCCTGCAGTGGATGGCAAGGGCCAAGGACACCAACGCTCGAGTGACCCGATGGTTCCTGGCGATCCAGGACTTCCACTTCACGCTGGGGCCTCACATGGCGACGCCGACGGACTGTCGAGACTCTGGTCAGGTTGGACGTCCCAGTCAGGGAGAGTCCCTCCCCGCCCACGGATACTGTTTACATACCAAAGCTGCATTATTTACTGATCCTATGCCACAGGAATTTTAAATATGAGTTTAGTTGAGTTAGATATACATGGTTTGTAGCCGAGACAGTAACTGTCTTTGAAAGGCTGTGTTTAATGTCAATAATGTTATAAATCAATTAAATGAATGTGAAACACTAGTGCCAACACTCGGGGTGTTGTATATTAGAAAACTAATAGCAGGGGACACATTGGATTTGTTTTACCCATCAGCATATGAACAAGAAAAAACCCTCAAGGATATTAAAACAGTTTTTTTTTCAAAGAAATAAATGCCTTTACTAATACACATCATAATCATACTGGACCATTGGTGCATCATTCTGAAAAATGAAAGATTTAATTTCCTCTCAAGACACTAAACATGAACATTAGGACCTTGTAGATCTGGATTTCCATCAGACCTAACCAACAAATCAGTTATCTCATGAAAATTGATTCTCATGTGAAGGTTTCGGTGTTTCAGTGCTGATTTCACAGGCTGTTTTGTGATTGATTGAATAAGAATGAGTCAAAACTGCCCTGAGCAAAAACATTATAATGATGGGAAAGAGCTTAATGTGCTTGCAATTTTGTTAGTGTCCATGACCTTCACATCACCCGATAAGTCTTGACATATGAAGTGAGTCGATGCGCAGTGAGAGAGGAAGCATAAGCAAAAATGAGTTTGCACAGCCTAAGATATACTAAAGAATTTAAAGGCCTGAAAAACACGCCTCTAAGCCAGGCAATTTTTTTATCAAGGGAACAGTGGAACCAAAATGAAAACCCTGTCGTCATTTGCACAGCCTCCTATCAATCCTCTATGAATTTCTCTTCATGTGGAACACAAAAGGAGGAGACATTTTAAAGAATATTCATGCAGCTCTTTCTCAAATAATGAAAGGGAATTGGGATTACAACTGTTAAGATCTATCAATCAAATTCATCGTTTTTATTTTTTTCTCATAAATCACACTTAAAACATGAGTCCAGGGAGTTTGCAATCATTATGGCAAAACGTTAAACATGTGCAGAACCACCACCTACTAGGTTGAATTATGTACAATATTATCATGTGTAGTATTAACAAAATATCATTAACCATCACAGTTATTCATTTCACGGTTATTGTCAATACTTGTATATTGTGATCAGTGTTGGGTGTAACTAGTTACTAAGTAATTAGTTACTGTAATTTAATTACTTTTCGCTTGAAAAGGTAAAGTAAGGGATTACTCTTGTTTTTTCTGTAATTTAATTACAGTTACTTCTGGTGGAATTAAACTAAATACTGTGTAATATATTCAATAGTGGAAGTGACATCAAAATTATAAGTCTAACTTTAAAATGTATGCTGTAATGTATCCTTCTCACATTTGAATACTTTGGTCAGTTAATAAGAATAATTTATGAAGTTATTTATTATTTATTTGAATGAATTAAAAGAGCCGTTTCACGTCTATCCTTGAATCAATTCTAATCAAGGTTGATGAAGGATATAGAAAGTAATTAGTAATCAGTAATTCAATACTTTTTGGAGAGAGTCATTTGTACAGTAATCTAATTACACTATTGAATATGTAATTAGTAACTAGTAATTAATTCCTTTTTCAGAGTAACTTACCCATCACTGATTGTGATATAGTTGATCTGTGATACAACATTTTATCCTCAGAACTTCTTTTGTGAACATCTTCTTTATTTACTCAAAAGATGTGTGGAAAATGATAGTGCTCTATTTTAGAAAAGCAATTAGGCAAGATTACATGCCCTCAATCACGAACAAAGAAGAGTGTAATTTCAGAATTTCTGTTGCGAATGAATATGCCGCTCATGATGATTGACCCTACACAGCCTTTTAACAATTACAAACAGCAAAAAGGGGAAAAGCCACCCACAGCTCGGATGCATTTAATTCCTCAAAAACCTTCCTGCAATCTCTCAGAATGCAAACAGGGTCAGTCTTTGGATTTTTAAGCCCCTTGACAAAAGAAAACTCATCTTTGATCTTTTGTTCAGCGCTATAATGCAACCAGCGGTCTTTAAAAACTGATTTAAAAGGTTTGTCTGATCTGTGGATCACTTTGGAGTTGATGAGACATGTTTGAAGGATTTAGCTACCTGAATGGGACCCTGGAAAGCCAATTTATTTTCCTCTGATTCCCAATTCTTCTTGTTTATTCCATCAAAATGAGTTTCAATAGCTGATGAAGGGGAATTGCATTCTAATTTGTCCAAAGCTTGCTAGAAAATGATAATAAAAGCACGCTTTGTGCCCTCAACAAACAAACACCTCAATACTAAGAGGAGAGTTGCGAATAACTCATGTTCATTTACATTTTTGTCTGTTTTTTGCATTTGCATTAGTACCTTAAAATCCAGCCATTTTGGTGGTTGGGTGAGCGTTTAAGCAACTTGTTGAACGAAAAACTGGACTTGTAATCATAACCTATGATTCTTTATAATTCTGTTCTTAATTGTTTTAAACACTTGCCCATTTGAGGACAAAAAAGTATAGTGTATAGGTATATAATGGCCTTTATTTAGTCTATTTAGAAACAGGGCAGACGAGTGAGGAGATGGTCCTGGTTACATGAATGCATTCACAGCTTGTTTCCAAATATGTTTTATAGATATTTTCCACTTTATATTTCTTTTATAAGTGGTATAGAAAAGTGTAAGAATGTACCTGCGGTTCACCATTTGGGCATTTCAAGCATACTGTTTTTTTAATACTGAGGTTTCTGACTCATTTCCTATGCTGAGATTCACACATGGAACTGTCATAAAACTTTCATTGTATTAAAAAGTTCACTGATTTGTTCCACACGAAAGAGTCTACAAGATCTGTTTGAAATAGCGATATTCTACTCGATAATTCGCTAGTTGCACAAGATGGCGCCGGTGATCTTTTGGGACGCCAGAGACGGCAGAATAATTTCCGGTCGCATGGAGAATGTGAAGCTACCGCTGTGTCCCAATCCGGGGGCGGCGTGATTCAAAGGCTGCATTTCAAGACCGATTGCATCACAGCAGAGTGACTGAAGGTTGGTAAGGCTGTCCCGTTTCGAAGGTTGCTTCAAAGGCAGCCTCAAAATTCGACCATTTGTCCACAGGCTGACAATACTACAACAAATGTATTCTTACATTTACATTTTCATTAAGTCATTTAGCAGACGCTTTTATCCAAAGGGATATGTCATACAGGAGCAATAATACAATAGGTGCTAATACCAAGTTACTGGTTTCAACAAATGCCAGTACACTACCTGTGATCCTTAACAGCCTCGGCTATCCCGAGATTCATTGCGCGTGTGTAACGGCTGCATATTGTTAAATATAAATTCGAAACTTTAGTTAAATAAAAGTATGTAATCTGCAGAAAACTGTTCCTGTCTGTGTTTTTTATATTATACATGATGTTGTTCATTCATATTATTCATGCATTATTGTGTTTTACATACAGTATGCACATTTCTAAGGTTGGTTAATTTTATATACTGTTTTAATCTCCCGTAAACGCGTCGTATGCTCTCAAATAAAATAAACATTTTAAGGTGCTGTGTCTGTTTAAAAAGTCAGAAATGTCTCTGCTGTGTCACGCTGCTGTCATCACGTGATAGGAGCAGCAGGTGACGTAACTCGGAAATCCTGCAAAAGGCTAGACCGTCTCATTTCGGTTCGCTTCGTGGACTTCGGGGGCTGCGTGCTTTGAAGACCAATACCTCGTTTTAAAGTTTGTGATCTTAGAAAGTCGCAGCCTTCAAATTGGGACACAGCGCCATCTTGGGAGGATTGCTGCTAGTGCGTTCAATGCAGTGTTTGTTTTTCTTGTTTGATTGGGAAATATAACTACACGGTAAAACTTTGCTGTAGTTTTGCAGCAGATTTGCCAGTAGCTTTAATTACTTTCCTATTAGTACTGTTTTCAATTCGAGTGCCACTTTACTTTACAGAAGAGACTGGCATTAGCACAGCAACACTGCAAAAATGACATTCTTCCTTAGCATTTTTGTCTTGTTTTTTAGTCATAATATGAAACTTCTTAAATTACGATACGTTTACATAACAAGAAAAGCGACCTAAGATATTTAGTCTTGTTTTATGAAAGAAGAAATTGGTAAGTCTATGTTTAAAACAAAATTGTAAATTAAATCTACAGTAAGTTTCTGGCAAACCTGCTGCAAAACTACAGCAACGTTTAACAGTGTATGGTAGGTCGGACTTGCTGTGTTAAAAACTGCAACTGCGATCAGGAAAAGCCCATGGTTCTTTCACTTTCTATTTCTCCGTATATCAAACAAAATAAGTAACGGTACATATCAAAACAATAATAGCAGTGGAGTATGATTGTCCCAAAATGGCGGCGCCACTGCAACATGGACCAACACTGGAGGATTTTTGGCTCTTTACATTGCTGAGCACTCGACTATAACAACTCGATTGTGTTATACGACCGGAAATTAGTCTCTGGACTCTGGCTTCGCAAAAGCTCACCGGCGCCATCTTGTGTAACTAGCCCATTCTACTTTACAAATAAAAAACAATTTCATTGAGTCTGACCTGAAGGTATGTTCTCTCAACCCTAATTCTGATAAAAAAGAAATGCCTCACAGACTTTCATCCAGGCAAACTAATTGCAGTTTAGGATATACTGTAAGTCAATGTTTTACACGCTTCGTTGTCTGTATTATAAACATTGTCTTATGCATCATAAGGGTTCAAGAGAAGTCAGAAAATGTTACCTGTCATCAGTCCTTACATAAGCTTTGTGGAAGTCAAAGATGAAGGCCTTTTCCAGTTCAGGTACAGATCTTCTGCTTTTCTAAGACTAAGCCCTTCTTGCTTTATTCTTTTAGTCTGCAAAATCACAGAGTGCTCTGTTCTTTTTGTTCTCTGGTGTCTTTGTGATGTTAGAGTCAAGGTGTTGCCAACAAAAATGAAATCCCCTTTGCTTTAATAAGCCGAGTCTAAAGGACCTTGAAGGACAAACTTGGGGCCCACTGTCTGTTTACAGCCCTATTATATGACACGGCACAGCTGCGGTTTCAATCTCACCTTGGCATGTCACTACAATGGGCAGAAACGGCACTGCAGATATTTTGTTACTGAATTTGGAGAAAGAAAGCTCACTTAAAGCGGTGTCTAACAAAACTGTTATTATAAACGTTTGCGATGGAAAATGAATTTTGCAACTGCTCAAAAGCGAGGTGTCAAAGGTGCGCTAAGTGCAGAAATATTGATCGCACAGACAAACAGGTGGTAATATCTTTCACACAGCTTGAAGAATAATTTATTTTCGTTCTTTTAAACAACTTGACTGGTAGTACAGCAACCTGGAGCGCTCAACAACTTTGCACAACAAATCTTAGAAAAGTCTTTGCTTCATGGATAAAAATACTTTTTGACATTTTAGTAGACTTTCTGGTTTCTTTTGACCTCCGAGATCTGAGACATTTAAAACATTAGTCCAGTAAAACATGAATGCAAATTTAAATGAGTTTTTTAATGTTGTAGCACACAAGTAACAGATATGCTAAGTTCATCTATGATAAACATCTCATAGCTAAAGCAATGGCCATTAGATACCTTTCCAAAATAGCTTCGGAAGAGAATCCAAATATCCGTTCAGTATAACTTGTAATAGCCTAGCTATAAGATGTTATTAACCACTTAGTACATTCTGGAATTCTGATTGGTCATATTTTAATAAACTGACCCAGCATAGGTAAATAATTTAAACCCCAAACAGCATTTCATGTTTTTTATAAATTGCCATAATGTATTTGATTACTACATGTCCTTGGTATCCTTTTCTTCATTGGCAAAAGCTGATAGCGTCTGGTTTTATTGAAACTACCGACTCACATAAGTGCAGTCATTCAGAACAGAGTTTTATCATGATGTATAGTACTTCGAAAACCCTTATTTACAGCAGGTTTTATTTGAGCCAGAAGGATATTAGTGTAGGTTTTTTGATCGTACATGTTTCAGAGATCATTTGATATAATAAAGGTTATTAAAACCTATGTACTCATTAACAGAAGGTTCATAAAACTTCATTGTGGACTCACAATGTCATCTGTATGCTCATGTTATGTTTCATAAAGAGTTCAAATGAAACTCCATGTATGACCAACAGCATCTCTCCAGTATATCAATTACAACATATCGAACAGTACTTACTAATAGTATGGACATCGATTACACGTGATGCAGAAGTATATATACACTGATTATATATACACAAAATTATAAACGCAACACTTTTGTTTTTGCCCCCAGTTTTCATGAGCTGAACTTAAAGATCTAAGACTTTTTCTAGGTACACAAAAGGCCTATTTCTCTCAAATATTGCTCACAAATCTGTCTAAATCTGTGTTAGTGAGCACTTCTCCTTTGCAGAGATAATCCATCCACCTCACAGGTGTGGCATATCAAGATGATGATTAGACAGCATGATTATTGCACAGGTGTGCCTTAGGCTGGCCACAATAAAAGGCCACTCTAAAGTTTTATCACACAGCACAATGCCACGGATGTCGCAAGTTTTGAGGGAGCGTGCAATTGACATGCTGACTGCAGGAATGTCCACCAGAGCTGTTGTCCTATCCTAACAAACCATACATCAATGGCATATTTATTCAGCTTGCAGAATAATAAATAAAATAAATAACAAATTAGACCCTTATGGCTGGTTTTGTGGTCCAGAGTCACATTTGTCTAAGGACATCTCAAAGTAAACAACCCTATATAAAAATCCTAATGTGACTTGGAGGGAACATTCAGTCTTTCAGTTATTTGAAGGAAGACTAGTCTGTTTACATTAAAATGTCCACATTTAGATAAGCAAATGTGTGTTCATACGAGTGGGTGCATGCATGTGATATCTGTCCTCCGGCAGGTCTCTGCATGCATCATTCTTGAACCTGAACCCTGTTTGTAATTCTCATCTCATCAAAGCCACAGGAAAGACTAATTGATTCTTATAATGATAGACTACATCCTGAGTCTAATGACTTTTTGTAACAGTGTGAGTTCATTTTCAGCCAGAGGAACATTTTATTGCTCTGATGTTGTTCTTTCATTGCTCAGGATGTATAATGGAGTTCTCAGACGCATTTCACTTACATAGCAATGTCTCCTACGATTTTTAACCTTAGTTTGTCATTGTGGATTGTGGAAAATGTTTCCATGCATGCTCTTAATTTGATCATGTATAAAAATAGATCTCATCTGTGACACAGGAGCGGTATTTATTGTGAAATTAATGTCTGTCATATAATGTGTTTCTTGACACAACGACCAAAAGTTTAAACACACTTGATCATACAGTATGCACCGTAATGGTACCATGTATCCAGAATGTAACTGGCTAAACGTTTTTAAGGTTTTACTGGTTTAAAGAATATGGATTTACTGTTTTGGGCATAAGTAACTAACAGGTTGTTTCAATAATGTGTTTCAGGACATACAGTATGTTTGCTGGATGATTAGAAACGAAGATGTATGTCGGTAAAAACAAAAATCCTCCCCAAAAAACCAAGACATTTTAAGTAAACTGGAAAAACAGAAATATACCATGAAATAATTTTACCCTAAATAGTTTTCACCATTTTTCTTGTAAATGTGTTGTCTTTTCCTGTAATTTCATAGTTTTTGACCTCATTTTAAAAATGAACTGTAAAAAAGATATCTTGTGAAAAAGATAATATAATACATTTCCCTTGTTTTTCTTGTAAATTTGCTGTCTTTATCGGTTTTTGACCGTATTTAAAAAAAAATCATTTTTTTACAGTGGCTTTGTTTATATTTATTTATCATGTTGCTTCTTTGATGTCAATGAAGGCTAATCCGATGACTTTTGCTTACATGTTATAATTTACTGAATATTATTGATTTGATTGATATACATTACATATTTTGTTATAACCGGTATGCTTATTTCAGTGCATTTCTTCTCTTTACATCGTGTTTTGTCACTGTACGCAGTTGTAGTACGTGTTTACTCACTGTTTACCTTTTCAGCACAATTTCAGTACCATACATTTGTCAAATAGATTTTTCTTAGCATTGAAATCAAATTCCTTATACGTTCACTTGTCCATCACATAAATAAATGTACCAGTAAATTGAGAATTATTGAAAAAGTTCAACAAAGCTGCAATGCTGACAACCCAATGATGTCTGTGATACTTTGATTTATGTTATAACCAGCCCGCCATGACAGATCCAGAATTTTCGATGTTTTTTAATACAGTAGTGGTGGTATAAGGTGGCCTTTGGTTGCATGAAAAGTGCAGATCCCTTGACAGGTAATCACAGCGACTGCTTAGAAAGAATGAACAATGACTAATCTACCACCAACCTGTGAGGTCATGAAGAACTATTCACCTGTTCAACAATACACGTTGACTACATATTACATGACCTTGATTACAAAACCTGAGAAACCCTGTTTAGCGTCTATGAAACATTTTTAAACTTCGGAGCAATTGACTCATTTTGTGGTAAATGCAATGACTAATGAGAACAAAAGTAAATGAAACTACTTCAAGAAATAAAAATTCAAATAAACACTTCAGAAAAATTCAAAAAGAAACCTTTTTTTTCCCAAGTCAAAAATATTATTTAATATTCCTGAATCAACCTGACTACACCAACAGCACCATTATTTGAGGGTAAAAAACTAAAAAAAAAAACCTACTGAAAATAATTTGTGCATTTTAATTTTTTAATGGATTTATTTACTGTCAACGAAGTAAGTATACTACTATTGTTACGAAGTAGAAGCCAGGCAGAAAGAGGATCCAAGTGCAGTTGAAGATTTAATCAACACAACACAAAGTAAAACTAAATAAAAGAACAAAGAAACAAGGGGCAAAATTCATCTGAAACCTAAATGAACTAAAGCACAAGTGAAACACAAGGGCTTATATAGACAGAACCAAACAGGGTAACAAGAAACACCTGGGAGCAAATCAACAGGGAACCAATGAACAAAAGATATACAATGGACTACACAGGAAACCGGAAGTGACCAAATCACTTTTTCAGACAAAAATAACACATCAGACACGGCAAAACACAGACCGGATCATGACAACTATAATGTATACCTAAAATTATAGAATGAACAGTATTAGCAATATTATGACTAACACACGCTGAAAGATAAAATAATGTCGCAGTGCATCAATTCCTTAAAAATATTTCATTTTTGTTCAAATGTGACCTGGACATGTCCTTCATGAGATTCAGCCCTAAAACATTTCTAACTTCATACTCACTGTCTCTTTTCTTTTTTCATCCCTTTCTCCCTCTCTGGCGCTGTGTTTGTGTGTGTGTACGTGAACGATCTACCAAGAAGCCTTTGACAATGTCCTGAGTCTTGTGAGGAAATGAGAGTGGGATGCTGCTTGCGAAAATGGGCAGAGAGCAGATGGAGAGATACCTGCTAAAATGCCAGCTGTTCTGCCAAAGGAAGCGTTGTTACTCAGGCTGAAAGAATTGAATAGATGCTCATTCTGGAGATAAACTTTTAGTTGGACTTTAGGGAGCTATTCTGGTTGAATTATAGGAAGAGAACAGTAGGGAAAAGACAAACATTTCCACATGTTAACCTGCTATGCAAAAACTAAGCCCTGCGGCTTCCTTGAAGTTGATCATTCATTGGCACTGAAAAAGGGATCCAATGAGCTCAAGTTAAACTGTGGAATTTAAGTAGACAATCCACTGAAGAGTACACCAATCAGAGAGACAGAAACAAACAATTAAGACCCATTCACTTTGGAAAACACACACAAACAAATATATTTTGAAGAATGTTGGTAACAGCAAATTGTCCCCAATTGACTTCCATTGTAAGGACACAATCAAAACATCTTATTTTGCTTCCCACAGAAGAAAAAGTCAAATACAAGTATTAAACAACATGATGGTGAATACTGTCATTTCTGGTAACCGTGTTGGCCAGTTTTGAAGCTTCAAAGTTTTCAAATTCCATTTCACTTTGTTGGTTCCTCGCCACAGCAGAGCAGTGCAGTGTTGGCTTGCTCACCGGGAGACTGCATTTATTTATTTATTTATTTATTAGATATTATTTATTATAATGATCTTGCTTGGTCTATAAACACCACGCACTGTGCTGTGTTTTACCTTTCTGTGTTTTTCTTATTTGCTACTGTAAAGCTGCTTTGGAACAATGCACTTTGTGAAAAGCGCTATATAAATAAAATCGAATTGAATTGAATTGAATTTATTTGTTTCAACAACTCAAACGTTCACAATGTAAAGAAAAGACATCACATGTAAATAGGTTGTCACAGAAAATGACACAGAAATCAATTTTGAGAAAAAATTCAGATAGATTCCAAGGCTACAATTTTTCTTCGTTGGATTTGATTGTAGGATTAAGAGGAATTACTTTTGATTCCAGTAATTGTGAAACTGCTCTTAAAGAGTATTAAGTCTGACTGTATACGCACAGCTCTTTCTCACTCCATGCCTCAGGTGAGATTAGACATGAGGATAAACACTCCAGAACAAAGATTTCCTGGAAAACCATGTGGCAGTCACGAGCTTTGTGGAACGCAGGTAAAATGATTTTCATTAGCTGTGTCTTTTGTGCTTGGATGATTTTTATGGTTGGAGCAGAAGACCCATGTTTGCCATTTGCAATTCAGTCGTGTGTTCGGTGTTGAAAGTACACGGCCATAGTTTGGTTTCTGTGTCCCATGTGCTCTACTATTTTGTTGAAGAGCTGTGTCAACATCGCTGCCATATTGTGAGGGCAAGACTGCCTTATGAACACATACAGCAGCTGCAGTTTTTCTGAATAAAGATTTCTCAGCCGCATTCCTTGTGACAAAAAAAGATTGAACTAACTGGAGACAGAACACTTTAGTTCTCTATGTACAACATGAACCATTGAAATCTGTAGATAAATCTCAATCTACTGTTGCTGAGACATACCATCAGTCAGTCTTCATTTTGATCTCTTTGGAAAATTTGTGATTAAACTGGCCATATAATGACCACTATAATCAGTGTTGGGTAAGTTACTCTGAAAAAGTAATTAATTACTAGTTACTAATTACATATTGAATAGTGTAATTAGATTACTGTACAAATGACTCTCTCCAAAAAGTATTTAGTTACGTATTACATATTACTTTCTATATCCTACATCAACCTTGATTAGTTAAGTGATTCAAGGATAGACATGAAAGGGCTCTTTTAATTTATTCAATTAAATAATATAAACTACATAAAGTACTCTTATTTACTGACCAAAGTATTACAAATGTGAGAATTATACATTAAAGCATTCATTTTAAAGTTAGACTTTGAATTTTGATGTTAATTCCACTATTGCACACACACATATATTACACAAAGTATTTAGTTTAATTACATCAAAAGTAACTAATTAAATTACAGGAAAAATAAGTGTAATCCCTTACTTTACTTTTTCAAGGGAAAAGTAATTAAATTACAGTAACTAATTACTTAATAACTAGTTACACCCAACACTGACTATAAGTACCGTTATAATGACCTTGGTTTTCTTCCATAAATGATGGGAGGTTTAACATAATCAAGAAGTCATCCAGATATTCCTGCAGTATCTTTAAATCGGTGTTCCTGGTATCACAGTTTCTCGCTTGACTTAATCTACAGCTGCTTACGGCAACATTAAATACGAACACCAGCTGCCACAAAAAAACGTACAATGCAGCATACAGTCAAGAAAGCAAGGATGAAACAATCTCCAAAAGGATACGAGATGGTTTTGAATGCATACTAATGTTGCTTGTTGGAAAACAGGGACAGTGCGAAATCTAAACGAAGAAAGCGACTTTAGGTTTGTTTCAAGAGCTCTTTGAAAAAGAAGAGAGTGAATCCCTTGAGTTTCAGTGATATGCCTGCCCTGGGTTTCCCCCTCACACATCCCAACAGCAGCTGGCCCTGTACGATAAGACTCCAACCAATAGGAACGAGTGAGATATAAAAGAGGAAAGAACAAAATTAGATGTAAATGAAGAAGCTAGCAGAGCTGTGTGTCTTGAGGCCTGTAAAGAGTCGGACAGTAGGGGTCAAAACAGAAAGTTGGGCTGTGTCAGTATGACGTAAATGTGCTCGGAGGGAAGCGAGTGGGAAAGCGTAAAGTAGCGTTTCTGTGACCGGACCTTACAATGTGGCACTGTAGGATGTGCCAGCTGTCAATTGTTGGAGAAGAGAGGGATTTGTGAATGGTTACATTTTCTCTGTCTTCTTTTCCTCTGTATCTCTTTTGTTCTTATGCATTTTTCCTCATTTTGTGTTTCCTTTCATTATTTACCAATCTGATTTTGTGTCAAATTTAATGTACATACAAATCATCCCTTGTATCTGATAAATGCCACTTGTCATCAATACGCAATTCCAGTGAGAAACTGATTTACAGACTAAACTCATATGCATGTTGTTTCCTAACCATTATGAGTGGCAGCACAGCTACAGAAAGTACAAGACTGACTATTAAAACTTCTAACTATATTCTTAAAAAAAATGGAGAGTGTCCTGCCATATTAGCAACATGGTCTGGCATTTAACATATTAAGTATAAAAGCTGAGATTCAGCCCACAGAGGACAACTGTAAGTGCATTCAAATATTTTTTTACAAACAACAAGGAATAGGCTGATGAACAAATCGTGCTGCTTGGGTGGAAAAAATAGCAAATTCTCTTAAAAACAGGGGTCTGTTTTCAAGACACCTTGCACCTTTTATTTTAAATTAATGAAATATTTCGACAGGCCTTTTTTTGCTTGTTTTCAGTGTGCCAAAAATTTGGCAACTTCGTTAATTCTAAATGAATATCTTTGAAAAAGTAGGGGAATCGAAAGGGAACCAAAAACAACAGCAAGGAATCGATTCTTTCGATTTCAGAATCATGAATTGGAAACATTGAAATAGATTTCAAAAATTCCGGAATCAAACAGCCCTAATAATCACAAAATTAACAGCATTTTATGTAGAATATAATAAAATCATTTTGCGATAACTTACCTGAAATATACACTACTGGCCAAAAGTCTTAGAAAACTTGGATCAAATATATGGAATTAAATGTCTAAAATGAATGATGTAGTAGACAAAATATACTTACAAGTGTTATAAACTTTTTTTCATGACAAATGGAACTCAACGTCTATTTAATAAAATTATTTTTGAAATGGATGACTTTCAATTATTTAAAAAAATGGTCGCATCCAGGCAATATGCTTTTTCACTGGCAATCACAAGTTGAACGGTACAGAGATGTGATTTGCTTGTCACTGAACAATACATTATCAGATCTGTCCAGGATGTGGTTAAAGTTTAAAGGAGCCATTCTTTTCCTGTTTTTGAAGCTTTGATTACGTTTTTTGGGTGTTTAACAATGGATGTTCATGTTTCTAGTTTCAAAAAACGCTTTATATTTCAAGTCTATTGTTCACCCCTGTCCCTCTTCTAACAAAACGACTGGATTTTTTCCAGTCTATATAAAATCCCTCCTTCCGAAACGCTCTGACTGGTAAAGCTGACCAGGTCTGTCGTGATTGGTTCCCCGTTTAGAGCGTGTGTGTGAAGATGTCCCATCCACACCATATCAGTGAGCTTCCGCTTCTCAGGCTGTTGTGGTTGGTCGGTCCCCCTCTCAGTGCACGTGTATTCATAAACGTTGGCTTTTAGCAATAAACGGTAACAATGGCGTCAACTTCACTTCATCAGTTAAAAACATGCGGATCCATTGAAGTGTAACGGAGGTCTGCTAGTGCATGTGCAAGCGTCAATCTTTGTTAGAGATCGCAATTTTTTTCCTACTATGGCAAGGGAAATGACACCGGACCGATTGGGTCAGACCGGTTATAATAATTAACACTAATAACAGAAGCGTTAGTTTTGCCTTTTTATATTGGACCTAAGTTGGATAATAAAACAAGCAGAATGATCAGGAGACATTTGCAAGCAGGACTTCAAAGGACGTTTCATTGAAGTGTTTTAGAGGTATGCGCACACACACACAATATCAGTGTATTACACAGAACAGCTTTCACAGGCGATGTTAAAGTCATGGAAGCTGTTATTTGACCGTTGGTTCTCTTAGAATGTGTGTAGCTGAACTCTTATTACCAGCTGTAGGACTGTGATGAAAGTGAAAGGAATTAAGTCAAATGTTAAGTGAAACATTAAGTCAAATGTTTACAATCTCTGATAACCAAACACTACTCCAGCGGCTCTTCCTCTTCTATAAGGAAGGCCTCGCCCCTTTTTTGGCGTATTCCTTTAGGCGGAGGTTATTAAAAGCACTCGGAATAGTGACATCATGTACCCGGGAAGTAGAGGGCTGTAGTCCGATTCCAGCTGTTCTCTGTAGTCCTTGAAAAGCGAATTCTGTTAAAGACAATATCTCGATTGACATTGAACTTTGAGCTTTATCATTTTGCAGGTATTGTTTATGCTCTAACAGCAACATTACACACTAACTAAAGTTTGAAAATTGGCATCAAGGGGAATGGCCGCTTTAAAGAGTGAGTGAAATGAGTCCGGCACACAGTCCTCAAACTCATTCATCAGCCAAAACAACTTAATCTGTCTTTATATTTTTTACTGTCGTGTGAGTCACACTTAGGGAAACTGTCCAGACACTATATCATAGTTTATGTCAGAAGAACTTATAAATGTCATTTTGCAGAATGATTTTTGTTTGGGGTAAATAAATGGGACATTCATAAAGTTCCCGAGCATTCAGGTAGCAGCGATGCAGTGTGAAGAACATTAGTGCTATTCTCTCTCAACAGTGAATAAATAAAAACATTAACACACACGAGAGAAAAGGACACACTCTGCAGTAGTTACTCAGACTGACGAAACATTTTTATTTCCCCTGCCAATATTTATAAGGTCTAACACAAATATTAGCTGTTAACACAAAATGAGCACACTCTTCAGTTATACATTAAAGCCCACTGTCAACACTCCCAGACATGCTGCAGATACAAGCAACATGAAATGGTGGGTTTTATTCAAGGAACTGTTGACCCCCAAATCAAACTTCTCTCATGCTGTAATTTACTCACCCCAATGCTAGAACGTAAATAAGTGCAAATAAAACCAATAGTTTCATTTGGAACTTGGAATAAACATATTATTGGATCTATGTAATTCATTGTAATATTACTCAATGTCATGATTTGATTTGAATGACAAATCTGACCACTTTGGATTGAGTCAACATTTAAAGTTGAAAATAAAATCTGTAAAACCAACGCTAACAAGCACTGTGCTGAAAAACATGTTTATAAAAGGTAATTATTCATTTATCATTCAACATGAGGTTTGCCTTGTGGTACACATGGCATTTGGCATGTCTGTGTGGCTACTCTGGTTTGAAATTATTCACTTAACATTTTGAACAGAGAACAACAACCTGTTATGGCAGTTTTTATTAAACCCCATTATTTAATAATAATGTATAATTATTTATTATTTTAGCACAAACAACAGAATACAGGCAACTTGATGTTTTTTCTTTTTTTTCTTTTTACTATTTTACTGCTGATGTTGTCTTTATGTACACCTGCGGATCACACCATACTTTATATGCCAAGGTGCATACGCTGGTTCATTGGACATCAACCTTTGAATTTTCTATTGCAAATTGTATAGCTGTTGGTGCAAATATATGGGAGGGTGTTTTTGTACTTATGACAACGCATTTTGCAAATAAATATACATTTTTTTGTCATTTCTGTCAGTTCTTAGGCTCTGCTTAAGGGTGAGTAATGCATCATTTTTCAACAACATGTTGGATGCACAATTTTTGTTATTTTTTCTCTTTGATGACTCTGTGGTTTTTCTGGCTGTTATTTCACCTTTCCCCTGCTTTCCATTTCAACAGATGCATGTGTGGCGCAGCAGAGGGAGGGAATCATTTGTGTGAAATTACCTTGGCTACTGACCACACACAGTCTCCGTTCTGAATGACGGTGCTGCGGGAGAGAGATACCAGCACGATTTTTCAAAGAAGATTTGCATTATTCTTCAACAGGTAGAAAATCCCTCATTGTGTTCTCCATAATTCAGACACATTCCGCGAGTAATCTGCTGAACTTTTCTAAATCAGTATGGTGTAAAGAACATGTCAGACTTTGAGGATGTTCACCTCTCGTATCAAATGACCTCAACACATAATTTTCAAATCTTTGAAATTTGCCAGGAAGAGGACAAAAGCACACACTGATGAGGATGGAAAGAGAGGCAAAGAAGAACCTAAAGATCACACTTTCAGAAGTGCACAATGTAAAGCCAAAAACATTATTGGAGTAGAATCATGTGATGTGATCAGTTGAGACAAAGGCTGAACCTGTTGGTGGTGAACAAAGCGCTGCTTATAAAGAGGAGTGGTGGTTCATCGGTGGTCTGGGGTTGTTTTACTGGAGGGTTCCTGGAGCTCTAGTGGAGATTTATGGCAATGAATTCTATGAAAAAAAGGACATTTTAGCCCCGAATCTGATTGCATCTGCCAGAAGGGTAAACTTGGCAGAGGCTGAATCCTTTAGCCAGATAACGACCCCAAAAAACGACAGAAATTGCTTTAGGGAGAAAAACGTCTCCAGATTTGAACCCTGTTGGAGATTTGTGAACTCCCAAGCATGTAAAGGAACTGGACATTTTCTGCATGGAAAATGGTCCAAAATGCCTCAACATATATTCTCCAACCTTGTTAGACATCACAGAACAGCACCTCCTGTCTCAGTGCTGTTCTCCTAATAATGGGATATACTGTATAATAATGAGGCTCCTGAATCCTGGAGTGGATCTCAGATCGGACCATATGAAGACATGGGCTTAAGGATGCACACCACCTTTTACATTTGCTGGGTTTCCTGTTAGAAGGCAACAAGACCCTCATCGTCATGCACGATATTATACGATTTATGACAGCTGATGCAGTGAAGACTAATCTTTCTGAGTTTGGATGTGACTCTCACAAACATATGCCGACAGCAAATGGCTACAGTGGTATCGGGCAGCAAGTAAACAAACAAACTAATAAAAACATACTTTTTCCTGACAGACATCCGAATGCCAGTGGCTCTAGAATTCTTTGGAGGATCCAACTCGTTTTTTTCATTTTGTCAGCACATGAAAAAAGAAGGCAAACTCATAAAAAACGTATCTGAGCTCTGTGTTCTCTTTTGTTGTTTAAACCCAAGGTGAGATGAAAGAGCAAGTCCAGCTAGCATGACACGATGTCACACACCCCACATTCCCACGCACCGTAGCTTTTTTCTTTGCCCTAAGAAGGAAATTAAGCTTTTAAACCAGGTTTGCTAAAGGCCAGTCCAGGTTTTCCCCAGATAATTCTCAGTCCAACTCTCTCTCTCTGAATCAATTAAATGTGCACGTGCAACAGAGCCTGTATTTCCCTGCTGGGCAGAAACCACAGCATAGTCTCACACAAAGCAAAATGCTAACTGCAGATAAACCAATGACTCGGAGAAAATATATTTTCATCATCTTACTCCTGCAAAGCCTCAGAAAGAAAGTTTATAACTTCCAAAAAAGTGTATGAATTATTTTGACAAACCCAGGTGGCACACGGCTGACCTTCAGTGTTGAAATATGGTTGAAATGATGTCTGTTATTTGTTCAACATTGATAAAACCTTGAAACAGCGTTTGATGCTAAAAGGTTGTAAATGGTCAATAAAATACTTATAAATCAGCGTTGAAATTTTGGCATATGAAATCAACGTAATTGCATATTATGCATATTAAATAAACATAATTTGTTTTCAACAACGTACAAAATATATTTGTCTGGACTTTAGTATGAAGGATTTTTGTGATGATTATTCTATATTTTTTTATTTCAGTTACACTACTTTATAACCGTAGTAACTCTGACATAAATCGTTTAAACCGAATTGGTTCAGCAGTCTAGCTGACGACGTCACACAGGTGGTCAGAGCCCATCCTTCCTATTCGCAGACTACGCAGGTTTCATAGGGCCTCCCCCTTGAGTACTGAATCAGAAACACCATCACGTAAACAAGACTTGTGGATTCAACGTTACAGGAATCATTTGGAAATTTCCTTTTAAAAACGTAATTTATTTAATTACGTTATAGGTCTCGGACATCATGTATTGCACTGCAAGTGATGAAATGCGCGTGATGTGATGTGATGATGCGTCTTTACATATGGCCATGGCTTTAAAACGAAGCTATCCATCGGTAGCAGAAAAAAAGGCCAGTAACACAAAGTAAAATATGTGTTTTTGTCTTCAAAGTCTTATTTTGTTTGGCCAAATTGTGCGAGTAAAGATTTACAAATTCAGTATTTATCCACTGGCATAAAGTTGGTCTATATCTTAAAAGGTAATCATTTTTTTACATTCACGTTTCCTTGCAAATTATGAATATTATATTGATATAATTCGTAGGAAATCCGCAGTGCTTTTACATACATTGCAAAATGTTTACATACACACAAATATGATAATGTCATAACATATTGGCTAAAGAAGTATACTTACTGTCTAACAGCCTACTCGTTAATGCCGTCTACTGTAACACATTACACGCTTACATAAGAACGTGAGTCACGAGGTGCTTGTTAAATAAAGTTGAACAAATAGACAAATTACTCTTATAGTATAATCATTGACAAAGACTGCCTTTTTATTCTTATAAAAAATGAAGATGAAAATATTTGAGAATTGCACTTAAGAACTTTCTATAATTGATCTTAAGAAAGTTCTTATATTTTCTCTTGAGAACAGTTTTGTGAATTATGGAAGAATCTGATAGAACTGATTTGGTAGAGGTGTGGTAGTGTGCGCTGCTTGAACATGCCAGTGAGTTACAGTATGCTGGGAAATGTCTTAATATTGTTGCAGCTGGTGCAGAAAAGCATTGTTGCAATCATGAGGTGTAAATCCAGTATGATGGAGGATGTGTACAGGTGTTGAACTTGTCCTTCAGGTTGTGATCATGGTTTGTAAATTGGCAATGTAATCCTGAATAAGATAGAGGTGTAAAATACACATAGAACGCTATAGGCTAATTTAAAACTTTATTGTGCACACGTGTGTGTATGGGGGGGTGCCCAGGGGCCTCTGAATTCTTAATCCGGGCCTGTGCACACCTTTTAGATTTTTTGATATTTATTACAATAAACTGTCAAATAATATGTAAATATTTCTGTGTATTTCACTACTGTATGGGTTCATACACAAAATATACCATTATTTAAAGCTCAATAGCATTTACAGGGAATGACTTACAGTCACTAAACCAACTGTACAGTGTTCATGTGAGTCTCTTTACTTTAGGTAAAGAATTATTTACATGTGAATCAAAATGTGAATTTTATTTTATACTTAATTGTCAGTTTAATGTTTTTTTTGTCTTTCAAGTGTGTTAAGTGATTTATTATTTTTATTTCTTATAGTTTACAGTTATGTTTGAACTATGACAAGGGCCCCCACAAAGGTGTGCTTAGGGCCCCCAGATGTCAAGGAGCACTGCAGGTGGTGGATTAATAACGTATACTACTTAATCCGTTCAGATGGATAAGGGTTAGGGATTATAGACTACATTTATTATCGTATCTTTGTTCTCCGCCGTTTCATTTCAATATGTTTCATTCATTCGCAAGTTTTCTCCTACGTAACTCCGCCCAGGGATTTCCCAGGGTCCTAGAGTACATAAATCTATGCGCATGCGCACTTTAAAAAAACAGTGCTTTAATACTCTTGATGAACTAAAAGTCTTAAAATGAAATGTGTATATGGATGTAGAATGCACTGCCTATTGCTTGCTTATTTTGCTCAAGAGCATGATGTTTGTAAGTCTATGTCATAATATTAAGGAATATGCTTCTAACACAGCTCAAGAGTTTGCGATGCTCGTTGTTCCGATCCTTGTCGACCGATCGTTGGAACAATGGTTTGGGGAAACACTTGAACTAGCAAGAACGACAGAACTTTTGACCATAGTTGGCTAACGATTCTTTTGGGAAACGCACCCCATATCTGGAACATGATCCCGACTAAAAAAGTGGAGAGATAATCTCGCGAAAGTATGCGAGACTGTAAACAGTTTTGTCTGTGGGGCCGTCATATCACAGAGAAAGTGCAGCAGAGAAAGCAGAGGTAAGTAAATACTTAATCTGTAAATCAATATTTAAAATGCAAACTGGTGTTTTATTCGCATGTTTAAAGTGGTATTACAAAAAAGGGACGCTGGACAAACAATACTTTTCGACTTTGAAAGCACTTCTGGTCATTTGTCAGTTTACACGTTTGCTTTCACTACCCCTTTTCAGCCACCAACATTATTATCATCCTTATTTATTTATTTCATTCCCTTTTCCCTTTTTTGGTGCATTGTAAACAAGGGGTTTTGCTCAATAGTGGTGGGGTTTTGCTAACTAATCATGTTTTTGTTTGATAGAACTATAATGAACTAACTTATGGTTTGTTTTTCCCATTTAAATGCTACTGTAATCAGCACATTCAACACAACAAAAGCAAAAGAACAAGAAGTCATGTCAAAGTGTTTGAAGTACGCACCAGAACAGATGGGTGGGGGTGGCCATAAGAAGATTGTCAGCTAAACCTAAATTGACAGCTAAATTGCAGATATTCTGTCATGGTTCTGCCACAAGACCAAGAAAGACATGTCGAAAAGAGGAAGAGCCATGACAGAACCCCGTTTCACGTGGAGGGAGTGTTTTGGCCCTGTTGGCCTTCCATACCCTCTCTCTCTCTGATCTCCTCTGTTCCCGCCCCTTTCGTTGCCTCATTATTGCTTGTAATGATTTCATGCCCCACACCTGTTCCCTCTTGATTTGTCCCCTTATTTAATGCCCCTGTGTCCTCTGTCTTGTGCTGGATTATTGTGTGTGTGTGTGTGTGCGTGCGTGCGTGCGTGCGTGCGTGCGTGCGTGTGTGTGTGTGCGTGCGCGGGTCTGTTTGGTGAGTTCCTGCACTGTTAAAAAAAATCTGTAAAAAAACAGTAAAAAGTCTGGCAGCAGAGTTTCCAGACGTTTTCCGTAAAATTACGGAAAAAAACTGTTTCACAAAATTACATGAAATAAACTGTAAAAATACAGAGTCAATTTTACGGTAAAAATTGGTTAAATTACAGTATAGCACTGCTGATAATTGCTCATTAAACTGTGTAAAAACAGAAATTATATCAAAATACATAAAAAACAACTTCTTTTCAGGGTAATCTCTGTAAATTTAGGAAGCTTCTCTGTCAATCTACAAAGGAATTTACTTTTAAATGTACAATAACTAAGAAACTACTTATAAAAACCAAATGTCTGTACATGTACCAGTTAATTAAAGATATATATTATTAAAATACACCAAAAGTAGCTACATTTAAAACCTAAAATAGTTAATTAAAAGTAATTAGCAGTTATTTGAATCTATAATGAAACTCTCAGGTTACAGCCCTACAATAATTTCCTGTTGAATTCTTTACATGTAAAATAAATACGCAATATTAAAAAACAGAACTTTATTTTGTACCTTCAATGAAACAGAAAAAGACATTCTGGGGAAATGCAAATATTTGTTTTTTTAAATGTTCATCTGACAGTGGGAATACAAGCGGAGTATATCAGATTCAGAACATAGCTCTGTACATGCAAGGTATTCGTTACACATCTAGACATTATTTGAGCAACTTGAGTCATATAGATTACTTATGCTACCTATAGGTGACTTAGATTGTCAGAGTTTTGGTCCCGCTCACTGTCATTATATGCCTTCTATAAATCCTGAAGTTATCTGCTGAAGAAAGAAAAACATACATTTTAGATGGCATCAGGTAAACTATTTTTCAGATATCAACGGTCGCAGCAAAATACTTAGACTGACTGCAAATCTCTATGTACATTATACACTATATTCAGTTTACTTTCTTATAGCAAAACCTCCCAAGAGTTACTTTTGCAGATAACACATCTTGCACAGTCACAGTGGACCCACAAGGACAACACAAATTATTAATAATGAATATTATAGGAAAATGATACAGTGTAGATCAAATTTAATTTATTGCCACTGTCAAAGCAATCCTATGGAATCAAATTACTTGTCCGTCTTTGGCAATGTAGATTTTAGATTATAAACAGTCCATTTTTTTCCATACCTGGATTGTCATGGTCATCTGCGGTAGATTAGCAAAAGCAGTAGTTCACAGAACCTGAAAATAAAATATTTAAAATAAATTGTATTACATTCACACGTACAAGGTAGATTTTAGATTATAAACAGTCCAATTGTTTCCATACCTGGATTGTCATGGTCACCTGCTGTAGATTATCACAAGCATTAGATCCCAAGAACCTGAAAATAAAATATTAAAAACAAATTGTTTGTATTAACATTTACACATACAAAGCACAAGTTCCACAGATAGACATACAAAACATCAACAAGAAAATTAAGGTTAGAGTATTGCTATGAAATTAAAACAAAATGAATAGGGAAAACATTAGATCATTTCTACCTACACTGCAAAAAGTGCCATTCTTACTAAGCAGCAGTTTTGTCTTGTTTTTATTAAAAATATCTAGAACTTCTTAAATCGATATACAATTACTTGACAAGAAAAGTGACCTAAGGTATTTAGGCACGGTTTCACAGACAAGGTTTAAGACTAGTCCCAGACTAAAATGAATATTGAGCTGTCTTAACTGAAAATTTTTAAATATATCAGTGCCATTGCTTTGTTTTAAGATGCACATCAGTAATGGTTTTTCTATTGCATTTTAATAAAAGCAACTTAAATAGCCTAATTTAACTAAGACATAATGAAACCGGGCCTTAGTCTTGTTTTATGTAAAATTATATAAGAATTATACGTTTATGGTAAAAACAGGCAAACATCTGCCAAGGGGTGAGATTTGTTGTCACTTAGCAAGAATGTCATTTTTTGCTGTGTAACTTTACCTACAGGTGTAATAATCATCTATAACCAAAAATTTTCATAAAACGTCTCTGAAAAAAAAACCTTTTATCTTGAGAACACAAATTACTGCATTATATGTACTAACGTTAACGTTACTCCTTAGCTAACCATAGCTAACATTACAGTAACGTTAGGCCTCCAGGTTTATCAGAAGAGTGCTAACAATTAGCTTTAAGACAAAAAGTGCAGCACACGACATGAAATAATCGTTTAAATGTGTTAAAACGCTTACCTCATCCGGTGGTCGGTTGCTCTGACTGACATGGTGACTACGAGTTTAGTGGAGCAGGCGCTAAAGTATGGGATCAGAATTGTTGCAATATTCTGAATAAATAAACTATGATCCGCAAATAAATATAGAGAGTTTCACAAAAAAAAAATTTAATCCACATATACTCAAAAAGCGAACCATAAATATATGTTAGACGTTCCACAAAAAGAAATGGAATTCACAAATAAATACAATGAGATTTGCAAATAAAAAATATTTACAAATTTATTTTAATGGCATTTATTTGT